>NW_026705539.1:0-300000 GCF_029867415.1 Vicia villosa
TCAAACCTCTTGAAGAGAAAATTGATACTATGCAAAAAGATTTCGATATTGAAAAGAAACAATATGTTGATAAAGAAAAACAAAAATCTACATGTAATAATTGTGAATCTCTTTCTTTTCAAATTGTCCAATTAAAGAGAGTCCTAGAAAGATATAAAAAATGATAAATTGGTTTAGAGGGTGTCCTTAGTCAACAAAGATATTCTAATGATAAAAGTGGGCTTGGTTATTCAAAGTTCTCAAAACCAAGTTCTAACAAAACTGTTAATGTTAAGGCTAGTGACCAAACATCCCATGAGAAAGTTAACAAGCCTAAAGTGTTTCATCACCATCCTAAGAAAAGATTTCCAAAAAAGAAACTTTATGTTCCTAGATATAGAAGTAATTTTGTTCCTACATGTTTTTATTGTGGTATAAGTGGCCAAACACCTAATGCTTGCTATGTTAGAAATTTTAGTGTGGCAAGTGGTCATTATGTGTGGGTTAAGAAAGAAACTAACTATGATGGACCCAAAGCACATTGGGTACCAAATCAAACTTAATTGGTTTTGTAGGTTTGCTTGAGGACCACTTAAAATCTATGGTGTTTTTTGGTAAGTGGTGGTTCTAAGCATTTGATGGGAGACATAAACTAACTTTCAAATCTAGTTCTATAATTCCAAGGGTTATTTCATACGGAGAGTACCTTAAAGGAAGAAATCTTGGCATTGGCAAAGTTGGAGTACTAACTTTCACATCCATTTGAAGATGTACTTGATGTTGAAAGACTAAAGAAAAATCTTCTAAGCAAAACCCAACTTTGTGACAAAGGCTTCAAAATCATATTCACCAAAGATGAATGTTTTGACGAAGTCATTCATGAGGTAAAACTCATAGGTAAAAATTGTTTTTATTATCGTAAATTTCTCTACATTTAAAAAAAAGTCTTTTCCCATCCTTTTTGCCGAAAGAAAGATACAAAATCTATATGAATTAAGGGAGACCTTTGATCAAGGGGGGTTATCAAAGATAGGGGAGCGTTCAGATAAGAGATTCAAATTATTCAAGAGATCCAAGCACTTCAAATTTCAATAGTTTGTCATCATCATAAAGGGGGAGAATGTGAAGCCAAGACACTCAATCTATTTTGTTTTGATGAAGACAAAGTAATAATCAAATGATCATGATAAAAGTATGGAAAAATTCTCAAGTGCATTTAATCAAATCAAGTACTCAAAATTGATCATGTGTGAAAGCTAGCATCAAAGAAATTATATTTTGAAGAATAACATTTATCTTGATTTATTAAGGTATAAGCATGCAATTATATTGATAATTTTAGTGCTCAAATTATTCTCCAAAAAAAATCACTTGCATGCATTGGTCATTTGTGTTCAAAATCACTTTCAAATATTTTTTTTAATCATATTTGAATCATGTTAAATCTCTTTTAAATATAATTTTTTTTTATGTTTGAACCTTGGTAAATCACTTTAAATTATAATATATTGACTTCAATAAATCAATGGATGTTGCATTAGGATGGTTCAAATATTTAGACAATTATTTAAATTTTTTTTTTCAAACATGTAGTTTTTGGTAAATTATGGCGTTTTTAACAGCCGTAACAGCACAAAAACCGCCACAATTTACAATGATCAGAACCAGTTTTTTTTATATTTGCAATTTGAAAATGCTGCTGTTATACCCCAAAATTTGCCCACTTCTTTTTTCAGGAAAGTTTCAATATGAAAATTAAGAGTCTCATATAAACATGGATTTTTTCAAAATATCCTGACATATGAAGAACTTGGTTTTCAGAATTTTTCTTACACAGTAACTTGGCTTACAGTGGAATTTATTCTTACGCAAACGCCAAATACTGTTCTTTACTTCACAAATACTATTTATTTATTTTACAGATAAATAGTACTAACACAGTTCATGCAGGGTTAAATCTTTTTGCAGGCGCAAAAGCAGGAAACTCACACTGTACTGGTAACAATTGTTTTTGTTTTCCCACTAACTTTTGTGCTATATTCCATTATTTTCAAAATCTTTTCAAATCTATCCTTTCAAATTCAAATCTCAACTTTATTCTATCCATCTCTCTTTTCCCAACAATACCTTACACTTTCTTTCAAATCTCACTACCACTCAAATTTCCTTTTGTACGGAATCACATCATTCCCCAACGTCTCTATCATCTTTCCATTCTATAAATACCTCTCATTCTTCCCACAAATCTCACATCAAATTCTAAATCATCTTTCAAATTCCTACCTCATAATCCATCATTTCTTCTTCCCTAGCAAAAATGGCAAAATGGATAGAAACACTGCTTCTTACAGTCGTCACCATTGCTACGGTGATCACAACTTTCTTCTGCCTACACAGTCCTGAGAAGTGTGGACCTGCAATGGTTGCACTCCCACTCCTCTACATGTTATTAATCATAGCATGGTTCGTCAACCGTCATTTTTAAAATTTGTCGTGTTTCTTATTTTCTTAAACGTACCGTTTATTCGTCGTACTTTTCAATATAGTATGTAATATTTATACTGTCAGTATTAAATGTTGTACTAGTTGTCATAATATTGCTTAATTACTAAGATAATATTCTGTGTATTTTCTGCCAGTCAAATATTTCTATTTCTGTGCATTAAATAATTTCAGGTTATTATCGGTAATTTTGCCCGCATACCGTAAATATCAGTTATTTATTATGTTTCTGTTTTCTAACAAGTCATGTAAATAAATTTTCATGCTTCACACCAAACAAAAACAAAAATAACAACAAAAAAAAAAGAAAATTAACTTTGACGGTTGATTTTTCACTTTAACTGCTGCTTCAGTACACGAACAGTCGGTTGACAGACAAACTGCAGACAGTACAATTCACAGTGATTTGTACAATCAATCAAATCAATCATTCACAATTCAAATTTCCAAGATTTTTGTGTTAGAAGTCTTCTGAATATCACATGATTAGCAGAAACTCAACACTGCACAAAAATCAGGTACGCTTAACTGCCTCCTATACAGACAGTCCCTAATCAGGGTTTTTCTTGTTTTAACAGGAGCAACAAGTTTTGAGAGCTCAAATGGATTTCATATACATCCATACATCTCAAAGTACCATCATACAAATTTTCAAACTTCAATTCACTCAGACGCACCGTCAGCAGCTCAAACAGTCAACAGACGACCCGTTTGACCAAAAAAGTCAACTGACAGTCAAAAATGAAATTTTTTGTCAAAGTCCATATTTTGTCAAAGGATTCAACATTTGATCATTGGATGATCACAATTCATCAAGGAAAGATCAAAAATCAACAAAACCCTAAGATTCAAAATTAGGGTTTTTGCCTGAAAAGTCAACTCAACTTTGACTGATCATAACTCTCTCATCCTTCATCCAAAAAATGTCAACCAAAGCTCATTTTGAAGGAAATTCAATTATCTTTCAAATGCAATTGATCCCATGGTCATAGCATTCACCATTTGAAAAATATGGCCAAAGACATTACAGGTCATTTTCAAAGTCAACAAAAAGACACTTTTTTCAAATGAACACACAAGGAGAACCAAAAATCATTTTGATATGAGACCAAAGACATTGGTTAGAGGACTCTTTGAGGTTTCCAAAAAGTGCAAGATCTCCTTCATATGACAAAAATTGAAGGATTTACACCTTGTTGAAGTTGGCTAAATTTTGGGAAAATGCATGAAATCAACATTGCTCAAAAATGTTTTTTTTTCCAAATGAGTCCAAGTTTTTATGGTCCAAACATCTTTGCCATGTTACTATGGGCCTCCCACGACCAAGACAAAGCCCACATCTATATTATCCATTTTTTGACATAATTTTATCTTATTTTAAGATTAAAATTAAAAGGAAATTGCATGGATAATTGATGGCTTGATCTCCAAGTATGACACACCTCCAAGGAGTCTTCATTTTTTCTGCAGAAAATTGATGCCCAAGGCAAGAGCATTGAATGGAGTCAAGGATTGGTCAAAAATTCAAAGGTTTTTAATATTTTAAAAACCAAACTTTCAACAAAGACAACAAAGCTTCTTAGCTTGAGTTCCAAGCAACTTTGGGCTATAAAAGAAGCATCATACTTCAGCAAAAGAAGGGACACACGAATTAGAACAAGAGCATAGCCATCTTTATCACAAAAATTCTCCAAAAAATACATACACTTTGTAATTTTCCAATTCTATATTTCCAATCAATATTAATACCAATACAACAGCTTTCCAATCATCTTCTCAAACAACATAGAGTAAGATTGAACTCATAAATATAGTCCCATGAGAGTCGTATAGTGCACATAAAGTTCTTCATGTACATATGCCCTTTACTTTCGTTTTCTGTATATGCAATCTAATTTCCACTGTAAACTAACCATCTTAATATCCTTCATGAGGTCCTATATGAGTGATCTGGGCCTTAGCATGAGTGTTCCAACGTGAGGATCAGGCTCCACCATTAAAACGAGTCCATGAGTGTTTAAGCTTCATCTTCTTCGTATCCATAGCTAGGAGCTTCAAACCTTAAAACAAATGACATATTTGGATTCAGGACACTCTAATTAGTGGATCTGGGTCACTTGTTTCTATTGCTAACTCGTATTTTTTGCAGGTTCATAGGTTGTTAAAAAACTGGAATTTTAACGTCCAAATAGGGGAGGTTAAAAACCCCCGCTATTTGAAGCTGAAAACCTCACTTCTGGAGGTTGAAGACGACCACGCGTCCAAGCGTGGTTCGTCTGACTTTTCAGCGCGCCAAGGTGGCCCTTCCCTCAAATCTTATTCGCTGGTCAATCCAGCGTGGGCCCCTGCAAAGACTTTGAATCCCCTTGGATTCAGTGTACACCATCATACCATGCACCTACAAATCTGTGCCCTTGGATCAATCTCAAAGCCAATCCAACGCCTCACACATGCAAGCTCACCATGCTCCTTCATTAATTGCCACACCAGATCAGTATCCTTATATTTTTAATTTTATTTTCTATTTTTATTTTAGTTTCTTTGATAAATTAATTAAAAATAGTTAAAAACTTCCAAAAATTCCACAAAAAATATTTTAAACTTCTAAAATAATATATTATTTTATGAAACAAAAATATTTTATTTTTCTTCAAAATTTCAATATTTTTCATAATTAATTAGTATGTATTTGTATATTTGCTTATTAATTATTTTAATTAGTCAAAAAATCATAAAAAAAAAATTGTTCTTTGTGTTAAATATTGTTTATATATCATAAACTAATTTTGTACATATTTAGGATAATTTTCTCTTTAAGTTTTAATTATTTGTGTAATTATTTGCATAATTATGTTTTGATTAACTTAAAATATCCAAAAACAAATTTCAAAAATTCCAAAAAAATTAGTTTTGTTCTAAAATCAATTAACAAACATTTTGTACATATTTTTAAACTTATTTGCTAGGTTTAATCATATTTCCATCTTTTCTTTATTTTAAATTAATTAATAATGCATTAATTATATTTAAAATAAATCACAAAAATACAAAAATATGCCTTTTATTTCTTGCAATTTAAAATTCCTAGATAAATGTATAGGATGTCAAATTCATGTAAATAGGCTAGTTTACATTTCCCGCACAATCGATGTAATAGCGTAGATTTACTTTCTGCACTTTACATTTCCGCATTTTAATTTCCAGCACCCATATAAACTGCGTGTATGTCAAAGATAAAACTGAACCGTCAGATCACTAACTTCAAAGATAAATATCTGAATTCAATCACAATCACATTTGCACCTCCTAGGGTAACCCCTTTTCACTCTTTTCAAAATCAAAGTTACATTTCTACTGTTTCGAGTACAAAATCGAACCTTTTGTTTATATCCGACGAATGGATAGATTTTTAAAGGGAACAAGGATAAAGACCTCCTAACTCAGGGTAGACCTCCTAGTTTGCTTGCTCAAAATCAAAACAAACAAAATTCTCATACACTGTTGTTTTTTTAAAACGAATTTTCCAAAAGACAATATTTTGTATACATCCAAACACGGATCATTACAAAATTAACGATCTTTTCAAAACATCTTTCGAAAGATAAACAAGCATTTGTATATATCCGCACAAGGATCATTACAAATTCTATTTGCAAAGGTATTTCAAAAACACAGGTAAAGCATTCCGAATCAATTGAAAAGTAAAGCAAATGAGCTAAGCAAACTAAAGAGCCCATGGATAACCATGGATACAAAGGGTGCTAACACCTTCCCTTTGTATAACCTACCCCCTTACCCAGAATCTCTCAAAGGTCTTTTTTCTGTTTCTTTTATAAACCTTTCCTTCATTGGATAAAATAAAAGGTCGGTGGCGACTCTGTAAACTTTTTCAAAAGTGACGCGAAAGCGTCCGATCGACAAAAAAGAGTCAGTTCACGTATCCCACCCACGGAGGGGTATGGCCCGAAAGGACGGTCCACAGAACTGGCGACTCTGCTGGGGAATACAAATTCAAAATGTTTTCAAAAGGGGTTACCTTTAGAGTATAGATCATTTCGATGTTTTCAATTGTTTGATCTGATTGCTTTACTTTTCACAGGTTTGCTTGGGTACTTTGCTTGTGTGAAAGATTCTAACCCGAATCTCGAGATACCTTAAGTATATGACAATAGACCAAGGAAACTGTACGGCATGTACCGATACGGTTGATCTGGTAGTCATCGTTAGTGTGATACTTTGGTTTATACTGATGTCCCTTGAAAGCGATCAAGGAGTATATTAGGCTTCCGAAGTGTCATTAACACTAATTTGTCTTAGAACCTTTTAGTTGAACTTGACTTGTGGCCTATTAAGTGGCTAGCTTTGAAATTGATCGAAGCTAGTTATCCTCGAGGAATATTCTTGATCGGCCGTCCGAGCGCCGTATTGAGATGTTGTCTCCAAGGATCATAGAACCCGAATACTATTCTAGGACAGGTTTTCAACCAACTCAACTTCAGAGGGGAGGGTATCACCTATCAACCTCATGCAAGCCTTTAAACCTAAGGCTATTGTTTGATTTGTTTTTGTGTGCCACATGTTTGCATCATAAACACATCATTTTTCACTACACATTTCAAGGATCAAAGAGTTTACTTTTGTTTTTGCAGGTAATGGCTCCCGCCACCAGAGATTACATCCGAATCAATATCTCAACGGTGCCATCTGAACTCAAAGTCTTGGTAGCAGAATTCCCCAGGAATGCTCAATTCACTGAAAAGCATGGTCACCTACTCCATTTGGTTACCTCAAAGTTTGAAGAAGACATGATACGGGTCCTGTTCCAGTTCTTCGACCCTGAACATCATTGCTTCACATTTCCTGATTACCAGTTGGTACCCACTTTGGAAGAATTCTCTGAATTAATTGGATTACCAATCCGAGATCAATTACCTTTCACTGGTTTAGAAAGAAAACCAAAACCTGAAGTCATTGCTGCTGCTTTACATCTGCAAAAGTCAGAAATCAAATCCAATTGGGAAACAAAGAGTGGAGTTGAGGGTTTGCTTGCCAAATTCTTACTGGAAAAGGCTCGACTACTGCTAGAAAACAAAAGTTATCCAGCTTTTGAAGAAGTTATGGCTCTTTTGATCTATGGGTTGGTTTTGTTCCCTAATTCCGACCAGTTCATAAGTGTACACATCATCAACCTTTTCCTAATTCGCAACCCGGTACCAACATTGCTGGGAGACATCCTACACTCTCTACACACTCGTACCACGAAGAAGCGAGGAACTCTCATGTGCTGTATACCACTGCTGGCTAGGTGGTTTACATGTCATCTTCCCCGATCAGTACTGAGAAATGAACAAAGAGCACAATGGTCTTACAGAATCATGTCTTTATCTCATTCAGATATCCGATGGAACAACTTCTTTCAAAGAGACATTACTATCATTGATCATTGTGGAGAATACCCTAATGTGCCACTCCTTGGCATTAAAGGAGGTATCACTTACAATCCCTCTCTAGCTCTACGCCAATTCGGATATGCAAGAAGCAACGGTCCTCATGACATGATTATCCGTGGCATTGTGTTTGATTACGAGAATGATTCTCACAGACACCGACGAAGATTCATACAGGCTTGGGACAGTGTCTATAGAATAGAAAGCAAAACTCTGGGGCAATGGAATTCTATTCCTATGGAACTTTACCTCAGATGGGTGCGTACTCATGCTCAAAAACTCATGATGCCCTATCCCGCTGTTCTACCTGTGACTATCGAATCAGAAGTCGAAGGTTACGAACCTCAAGTTATTCTACACCCGGATATGCCAACTGACTTGGAAGAGTTGCAAAAATCCTGGGTTCAACTCAAAGAGGAAAGAGACACCTTCAAAGAACACTGTCAGGACTATGAGAGAAGGCTATTCGAGCTCACCAGACAGCTTCAAGAAGAACAAAGAATCAACGCATTCCTGGGGACAAAGAAAAAGCGCCCACGGGAGACCTGAAAGATCATTTATTTTATTTTCTGTCTTGTAAGCCCAAATGAGGCAAAGAAAAAAGAATAAATTGATTAACTAACGTTTGTTGCTTCTTTAACAAATCTAGACTCTATGATCCTTGAAAACATTGCACACATGCATTCACATGCATTGCATACACATTGCATTTCATACATTGCATTTCATACATTGCATTCATATACATTGCATACACATTGCATACATGGCATCCAGTCATACACATTTCATAACAGGTTCTCATGACGGGTTTCTCATCTCTTCGCTGTTTATTTCAGTCAGAAGAGATGGAATCTGAGGCAAGCATCAAGAATCTCGAAGTACAGAATGCCCAAGTTCAAGTGGCAATTCTGGAACTGGCAAAGGGGCAACAAGAGCTGAAAGCCCTGATACTCAAGAAGAAGAAGAAGCCCAAAGAATCTGCAGGCTTGAGTTACCTGAGAAGGAAGATCAAGATCCCTGTCAAAAAGATCAAAAAGCCACCAATCCCTGAAATAGTCGGTGATGGTGAACAAGAAGATAATCAAAGCAACCAGGGTTCTGCTAAACCCTCTCTCTCTTCAAATGAAGAAGAAGATCATTCTGGAGACGAACAGGATGATGACAAATACCAACAGTTGGAGGATCGTATGAAAGCTATGGAAATACAAAAAATACCTGGCTTAGATTTCAATGATCTGGGACTCGTGTCGGATGTTGTCATCCCTCCAAAATTCAAAGTTCCAACCTTTGCAAAGTATGATGGAGTTTCTTGTCCAAAACTACATTTGAGATCTTATGTGAGGAAGATACAACCTCATACAACAGATAACAAATTGTGGATTCACTTTTTCCAAGAAAGTCTGTCAGGTACACAACTCGAATGGTACTACCAGCTAGAAAATACCAAGGTTCATACTTGGGAAGAATTAGCTGCTGCTTTTTACAAACAGTACCAATACAATGCTGATCTTACACCCACTCGTACTCAATTGCGAGGCATGTCTATGGGACCAAAAGAAAGTTTCAAAGAGTATGCACAAAAGTGGAGAGATATGGCTGGAAGGGTTCAACCACCCTTATCTGATCGCGAACTAGTCGACATGTTCATGGGCACTTTAACTGGCCCATTCTATAGCCATTTGCTGGGAAGTTCATCATCAGGTTTCACTGACCTAATACTGACCGGAGAACGTGTCGAAAGTGGCATTCGAAATGGAAAAATTCAAGTAGGATCCTCCTCTGGTACTACAAAAAGGCCCATCAGAAATGAGGTCAATACAGCGCAAATTCAGACAAGTCACAAAAGTGATCAGCATCAATCTGTAGGGGCAGTTATGATCTCCGCATCTGCACCTCAAAAAGATCAACAGCCAAAATATACGCATCGACCAGATGCACCAAGAAGAACTTTCACCAAAATCAACATGCCAATCTCTCAGGCATTGCAGCACTTGCTTAAAGCGGATCTGATCACATTAAGGGGTCCTCCGAAGAATGTCAATACTTCTTCTCTGAATTATCGCCCTGATGCAACATGTGCCTATCATTCAAACTGTCCAGGACATGACGCAGATCACTGCTGGGCCCTGAAAAATAAAATCCAAGACATGATAGATGCTGGAGAAATTGAGTTCGATCCTCCAGAAACTCCAAATGTCATCACAGCACCTATGCCAAAGCATGACAAAACTGTTAATGCTATCATAGACACAGTTTACATTTATGATGTGAACGAAGTATCAATTCCACTCCTCGAAGTCAAAAGAAAGTTCATCCAAGCTGGTTACTTTCCAGGTTGTGATCCCGACTGCTTTTATTGCTCACGCCAACCCAATGGTTGTGAAAATCTAAAGATGGGAATTCAAAAACACATGGATCGCCGTATCATTATGTTTGAGAGGCTCCCTTCTATGGACATGTTGGGCAAAGTCTTTGCCAACGGGATAAGAATGGAAGACGTCTCAGTGATCTCCAGCTTACCATTCAAAATCTCTACCAAGGCTCCATTCAAACTTTCTGCTACACTCAAAGTGGCATCAGTAGTCATTGCTAGACCAACTCCATTTCCATACTCCTCAGACAAAGCTGTCCCATGGGGATATGACACTAATGTTTACATTCATGGAGTTAAGCAGGATCCCTCGACTAAAGAGGACGCAACACTAACTACTTCAGCTGTAAGTAACATTGCAGGCACTAGCAAGATCACGAGAAGTGGAAGAATCTTTTCACCAGAAATTTCTCCAAATATTGCTGCTAGTCCAATCCAGGTTCCAATTCCTATTCCAGATATCAACACTCGAGGCAAAGAGCCACTGATCGAACCAGTTCAAAATCCGGTAGAGATCACTGCTGAGGATCCATCAAAGCAAGAGATGGACGAAATATTGAAAATCATCTGCAAAAGTGATTACAATATTGTCGAACAACTGGGGCATACTGCTTCAAAAATCTCAATGTTATCTCTGCTAAAATATTCAGAAGCTCATGCTAAAGCTCTAATGAAGTTCCTTCAAGCTGCGCATGTGCCTCAAGAAATCCCAATCGACCAATTTGAGAATTGTGTCGCCAGTCTTACAGTGCCCAATGGTCTTGGTTTCTCTGATGTGGATCTAACTCCTGCTGGAAGAAATCACAACAAGGCCCTGCACATCTCTATCGAATGCAACGGCACCACTCTGTCTCATGTGCTAATAGACAATGGTTCCTCTCTAAACGTGTTACCAAAGGTAATACTGGAAAAACTTGACTTCAAAGGAGTTGTGCTACAACCAAGTGATGTGGTTGTAAGAGCCTTCGATGGGTCAACAAGAACGGTGTACGGAGAAGTTAAGCTCCCAATCAGAGTGGGCTCTCAAACTTTCGATGTTATCTTTTCCGTAATAGACGTTCTTCCAACATACTCCTGTTTACTAGGACGCCCTTGGATACATGGGGCAAACGCTGTAACTTCTACCCTGCATCAGAAGTTAAAATACCCAGTAAAAGGAAAGGTTGTCACAGTCTATGGCGAAGAAGAATATATGGTCAGTCACTTGAGCAACGACAAGTATGTTGAGATGGAGGGCGAATCCATCGAAACTCCGTATCAAGCTTTTGAGGTTGTATCTCCAGATATCTCTACCACCAAGCATATTCCTGCTACTCCAGCTACAACTATGGCTTCTCTCAAAGATGCCAAAGCCATGATTGAACAGGGTGATCGCACAGTATGGGGACAACTCCCTGATATACCCTACAAGTCCGACAAGCTAGGTCTGGGCTATAATGGTGAAAATCAAAAGAATGATCAAAATCCTCGCTCTGAAGGGTTAATATCACACTTCGCCAGCCAAGAAGTAAACGCCATTGATGATGAAGGGACATACTTGAACCACATCATTCAGCCATATCCAGACGAAATTCCACCCATTACCATGGGAATGTGGGATGCTGTGGGAGGACCAAATGACGGTTACAACTACCAGTATATCACACCTCAGAATTCTTACATTGCTCTGGAAGATCTTACTCCAACAGAAGAGGGTAATCAAAATGACGGAAGTATCACAAGTCCCGTCACTCAGCAATATCAAAATCCACCCAAAGAAGTATGGGACACGCTAGGAGAACCCAGCGGCAAATACGACTATATGGTGAAATATTCCGCTCCTCCGAGCTTTTCAACTCCCATCAAAGACATTGTCCCGACTGGATGGGACGAACAGTACGACGACAACTTCGCTCTTGAAGAAGCCAGGAAGATGCCAAACAACGAAGGTTATTTTCTGTCACAGTACACTCCTTATCAGGATGCACAAGTCTCTATTCAAAACATCATTCCTACTGCATGGGACGGCCTTATCGAGCATCTCGCTCAGCCAATAGAGGGACCTCCACCTGGATTCTCATATCCAACAAATCATCCAACTTATCCTGAGGAATTACCTACGCATTTTCCCACTAGCGGAATCAATGCTACGGAAGACGAAAAGAACAACTGCAACTGGAACAGCTGGGTGCTCCCTGCTAACAACGGTGGATTGAACAACTGGAAAGCAGAGGATGTGATCTCCTTTGATCAGGAGTAAATGCCATTTCCTGTTTTCTTTGTGTATATTGTGCAAAGATAAAAGTGGTTCCTGAACAATCGAACCATGAGCTTGAAAGCCGTGTGCCTTAGCACAACGGTCCTTCTATAAAAAGGGTTTGTCATATCATGATTATGTGCATTCAATAAAATCATGGGATGCTTGCATGTTCAAAATTTTGTGATCCTTTTTCTTTCTTTATTCGCTTTCAAATAGCTATGTTTTTCTCTTCATACACACTCACATATCTACCATGCAGATTCACATACACGCTGGATCCAGTCAATAACGACTCTGCTATTGCCCGTCATGACTTTGAAAATCCGATCTACCAAACTGAGGACGAAAGTGAGGAAGATTGTGAAGTGCCAAGAGAAATTGCAAGACTTCTAGAACAAGAAGAAAAAGCCATACAGCCTCATGAGGAGCCGATTGAGGTCATCAACTTGGGCAGTGACGAAGAAAAGAAAGAGGTCAGAATTGGGGCTGACTTAGAAAACAGTGTCAAGCAAAGACTGATTCAATTGTTGCAAGACTACGCCGAGATATTCGCCTGGTCTTATCAAGATATGCCTGGCCTTGACACGGACATTGTAGTTCATCGCCTGCCAATCAAAGAAGGAAGCACTCCGGTCAAACAGAGACTGCGAAGGAGTAAGCCTGATATGTCAAAAAAGATCAAAGACGAGGTTGAAAAACAATTCAATGCCGGATTCCTAAAAGTTGTAAGTTATCCTCCTTGGATAGCTAACATCGTGCCTGTACCCAAAAAAGACGGGAAAGTCAGAATGTGTGTAGACTACAGAGATCTGAACCGGGCAAGCCCTAAAGATGATTTCCCTTTACCGCACATCGATGTACTAGTTGACAATACCGCACAATGCAAGGTATTCTCCTTTATGGACGGATTCTCAGGGTACAATCAAATCAAGATGGCACCCGAAGACATGGAAAAAACAACCTTCACAACTCCCTGGGGAACCTTTTGTTACAAAGTAATGCCCTTTGGTCTAAAAAATGCTGGAGCTACCTACCAACGAGCAATGGTAACACTATTTCATGATATGATTCATCAGGAAATAGAGGTGTATGTCGATGACATGATCGCAAAATCCAACACCGAAGAAGAACATTTGAGTCATTTACACAAGCTGTTTGACAGACTCAAGAAATACAGATTGCGACTGAACCCGAACAAGTGTACCTTTGGAGTAAGATCCGGTAAACTCTTAGGTTTCATCGTCAGCAGTAAAGGTATTGAGGTTGATCCTGCCAAGGTCAAAGCCATTCAAGAAATGCCTATACCCCGTACCGAGAAACAAGTCAGAGGATTCTTGGGACGTCTAAACTACATAGCCAGATTCATTGCCCATATGACTCCTACTTGTGTGCCAATCTTCAAATTACTGAAGAAAGATCAAGTGGAAAGATGGAATGACAAATGCCAGTTAGCCTTTGATAAAATCAAAGAATACCTTCAAAAACCGCCAATCTTGTTACCTCCTGTGGAAGGCAGACCTCTGATAATGTACCTAACTGTGTTAGAAGATTCAATGGGGTGTGTACTCGGACAACATGACGATTCCGGTCGAAAGGAGCACGCAATCTACTATCTTAGCAAAAAGTTTACCGATTGTGAAACAAGATACTCACTACTCGAAAAAACTTGCTGTGCCTTAGCATGGGCGGCTCGCCGACTAAGACAGTATATGCTAAATCACACCACTTTCCTGATCTCCAAGATGGATCCAATCAAATACGTGTTCGAAAAACCTGCTCTCTCTGGAAGGATTGCAAGATGGCAAATGATCCTAACAGAATATGACATTCAATACACTTCGCAAAAAGCAATCAAAGGAAGTGTGGTAGCTGATCATTTAGCTCATCAAGCAGTAGATGATTATCAGGCATTGAACTTTGACTTCCCAGACGAAGACATTATGCTAGTCAATGACTACAAACAACCAGGATCCCGATGGACTATGGTTTTTGACGGAGCTTCTAATGCGCTCGGCAATGGCATCGGAGCTGTGATCATTTCCCCCACAGGAGGTCATACACCCTTCACCGCCAGATTGTGTTTCAATTGCACCAACAATATAGCCGAATACGAAGCATGCATTCTGGGTCTCAAAGCTGCAATTGATCTAAAAATCAAATTCCTTGAAGTCTACGGAGACTCGGCCTTGGTAATCTACCAAGTCAAAGGGGAATGGGACACAAAGCACCCAAATCTAATTCCATACAAAGAACATGTGTTGAGTTTGATTCCTTACTTCGAGGAGATCACTTTCGAACACATCCCACGCGAAGAAAATCAACTAGCTGATGCCTTAGCTACCATGTCATCCATGTTCAAAGTCAATTGGGACGACGAAGCTCCTATGATCACCATTTACAGGCAAGACGAACCAGCCTATTGCAATGAGATCGATACCAAACAAATGGAAGACAAATCATGGTTCCATGAAATACAAAGGTATCTCGAAACCCAGGAGTACCCTGAAGGGGCATCTATTAACGACAGAAAGTTTCTAAGGAGATTTGCCTCCAAATTCTTCCTAAGCAATGGAACTTTGTACAAGCGCAACCATGACTCGACTTTACTTCGTTGCGTAAACAAGAAGGAAGCAGAACAAATCATGGAAGACATACACAATGGTACCTTCGGTACTCATTCCAACGGACATACAATGGCTAAAAAGATCTTGAGAGCAGGTTACTACTGGTCTACCATGGAGACAGATTGCCATCATCATTCCAAAACTTGTCACAAATGCCAGATATATGCCGACAAAGTGCATGTACCTCCAGTTCCATTAAACGTTCTGACGGCTCCTTGGCCTTTCGCAATGTGGGGTATTGATATGATTGGAGAAATCAAACCTACTGCTTCCAACGGACATCGCTTTATCCTGGTCGCTATTGACTACTTCACAAAGTGGGTAGAGGCAGCTTCATATGCTTCTGTCACCAAGAATGTGGTAGCCAGGTTTATCAAGCACAATCTCATTTGTCGGTACGGCATCCCCGAAAGGATCATCACTGACAATGGCACGAATCTAAACAACAAAATGATTACTGAACTCTGCACGCAGTTCCAGATCAAACATCATAATTCTTCTCCATATCGACCAAAGATGAACGGCGCTGTCGAAGCCGCCAACAAAAACATCAAGAAAATCATACAAAAGATGACAGTAACCTACAAAGACTGGCATGAGATGTTACCTTTTGCTCTTCATGGTTATCGCACATCTGCGCGTACTTCAACAGGGGCAACTCCATTCTCGTTAGTCTACGGTATGGAAGCAGTTCTCCCAATCGAAATCCAGATTCCTTCCTTAAGGATCATGAAAGAAGCCGATCTAGACGAAGACGATTGGATTCAAACTCGATTCGACCAAATACACTTGATCGATGAGAAAAGACTTGCAGCTATCTGTCATGGCCAGCTATACCAAAAGCGCATGATCAAAGCATTCAACAAGAAAGTCAAAAGTCAAGCATACCAAACTGGTGGCTTGGTTATCAAACGCATCATCTTACCACAAGGTGATCCCAGAGGCAAATGGACCCCCACCTACGAGGGACCATTCATAATCAAGAAAATATTCTCCGGCGGTGCCATGTTGCTTACCACCATGGATGGCGAGGATTTCCCACACCCTGTGAATGCGGACATAGTCAAAAAGTACTTTGCTTAAAAAAAAAAATACAGCTCGCTAAGTTGAAAACCTGAAAGGGCAACTTAGGCAAAAATGAGCGTCTCGGTGGATTGAAAACCCGAAAGGGCGATCCAGGCAAAAATTAGAGACAAAACAAATACAATCCCGGTAGGCTGAAAACCTGAAAGGGCAGCCTAGGCAAAAATTAGGGAATAAAGCATACAACTATGTCCCGCTCAGCTGCCTACTCACCGACAAGGTTCAACACCTCAAAGACACCGATCAGTCCAATCACTTTCTTCCAACAAGTGAGGGATGAGATGCTCGAAGACAGATTGGCAATAGCAGAATTGAAACTTGACTGGATCGTTCTCACATAGCTATTTCTTTTCATAAATACTTTTCAAAACTTTCTGACAATTTCCTACTTCTAGGATTGTTGTCTCCCTATACTAATCCGCCTATCACGGCACCTTTTCAAAAATCAATGCAGCTTATAACTAACATTTTCATTTTTTCTGTTTTGAATACGCGAGCATCCCAATGATATTTTGAATGAACATATGCATTTGAATATGATTGATGTTTACCAGGAAAAACAGGAATAGCATTCCGGACATGTCCCAATTATTTGGACATTATCCTAAACCAGCATCAGAAGGAAGTTTCCCCAATGGAGACACATTCCTCAACAAATCCCTCAAAAAGATTTTTCTTTCGAAAGAAGTCTTATTCCCCAGCAGGGTTGTTCCAGATTACTGTCTTCAGAAGGTGTGATCTCCGCACCCAAACTTGGTCAGATAGTGCATCGGAGGATTATGCATCTTCCTCATTCCCACTCCAAAGGGCGTCACAGTCCGAACTCTCAAAACTACTGTTCATCCCCGAGCAGTAATCAAAGATCCTTCAATAGAACATCCTGGTTCTCAAAGAATTTCCCCAACCCAGGGTACTCAAGCGAGACAGAAGATCATCAACAACCACGATGCCTTCACTTCCAAATGGCTAGCAGGGATTTATTTTCCCAATCACAATGCCTTCATTTCTTGACGACTAAGCTGGGATTTATTTTCCCAATCAGGAGCTTGACACGCTCTAAGCTGCATAAACCATGCATCACATTCACACTCATATTCACATTCACAATCATGCATCATACGCATATTCATACACAACATAACTTGCATATTTCTCCTCTAGCTCGAGGATCTCATATCATACATGCATCATAGACATCGCATATTATTAACTTGATTTTTCAGGTAGACAGATGTCTTCAGCAAAGATGTTCTCACTCACATGCAGTGTTCATCCTGAATCTTATTCAGACAAGCAGTCCTTTCAGATACAATCAAACCAAAGATTCACTCTGAAGAACTCTCATTCTCAACTCATTTATCATCTAACATTGCTAGTCTAAGGCACCTCAGACGGTTCCAGAACGATCTAGCTCAGATCTAAGGCGATACCTCAGACGGTTCCAGAACGATCTAGCATTTCAGATCTAAGGCGATACCTCCGACGGTTCCAGAACGATCTAGCATTTCAGATCTAAGGCGAAACCTCAGACGGTTCCAGAACGATCTAACATTGCAGATCTAAAGTGATACCTCAAACGGTTCCACAATGATCAACTTTCAAATCCTTCATCAAGATATAATCAACAGATTCATTCTGATGAACAAACCATCAACACATTGTCCAGGTGGCATCCGAAAGCCCATCTCAGGTAATGTTTCAATCTGCCAACAACATTTCACAGACAACATTCAAATGCAACTTCCAACATCTCTGCTGATCAAGGTAAGTGCAAATTTTCAGGGCATCTATTTATTCAATCATCTTCTACCCTCAGATTTCAGACAATCTCTTCAGGTTTAAGAAGATTGAATAGGGGCAACTGTTATACCCCAAAATTTGCCCACTTCTTTTTTCAGGAAAGTTTCAATATGAAAATTAAGAGTCTCATATAAACATGGATTTTTTCAAAATATCCTGACATATGAAGAACTTGGTTTTCAGAATTTTTCTTACACAGTAACTTGGCTTACAGTGGAATTTATTCTTACGCAAACGCCAAATACTGTTCTTTACTTCACAAATACTATTTATTTATTTTACAGATAAATAGTACTAACACAGTTCATGCAGGGTTAAATCTTTTTGCAGGCGCAAAAGCAGGAAACTCACACTGTACTGGTAACAATTGTTTTTGTTTTCCCACTAACTTTTGTGCTATATTCCATTATTTTCAAAATCTTTTCAAATCTATCCTTTCAAATTCAAATCTCAACTTTATTCTATCCATCTCTCTTTTCCCAACAATACCTTACACTTTCTTTCAAATCTCACTACCACTCAAATTTCCTTTTGTACGGAATCACATCATTCCCCAACGTCTCTATCATCTTTCCATTCTATAAATACCTCTCATTCTTCCCACAAATCTCACATCAAATTCTAAATCATCTTTCAAATTCCTACCTCATAATCCATCATTTCTTCTTCCCTAGCAAAAATGGCAAAATGGATAGAAACACTGCTTCTTACAGTCGTCACCATTGCTACGGTGATCACAACTTTCTTCTGCCTACACAGTCCTGAGAAGTGTGGACCTGCAATGGTTGCACTCCCACTCCTCTACATGTTATTAATCATAGCATGGTTCGTCAACCGTCATTTTTAAAATTTGTCGTGTTTCTTATTTTCTTAAACGTACCGTTTATTCGTCGTACTTTTCAATATAGTATGTAATATTTATACTGTCAGTATTAAATGTTGTACTAGTTGTCATAATATTGCTTAATTACTAAGATAATATTTTGTGTATTTTCTGCCAGTCAAATATTTCTATTTCTGTGCATTAAATAATTTTCAGGTTATTATCGGTAATTTTGCCCGCATACCGTAAATATCAGTTATTTATTATGTTTCTGTTTTCTAACAAGTCATGTAAATAAATTTTCATGCTTCACACCAAACAAAAACAAAAATAACAACAAAAAAAAAAAAAAAAGAAAATTAACTTTGACGGTTGATTTTTCACTTTAACTGCTGCTTCAGTACACGAACAGTCGGTTGACAGACAAACTGCAGACAGTACAATTCACAGTGATTTGTACAATCAATCAAATCAATCATTCACAATTCAAATTTCCAAGATTTTTGTGTTAGAAGTCTTCTGAATATCACATGATTAGCAGAAACTCAACACTGCACAAAAATCAGGTACGCTTAACTGCCTCCTATACAGACAGTCCCTAATCAGGGTTTTTCTTGTTTTAACAGGAGCAACAAGTTTTGAGAGCTCAAATGGATTTCATATACATCCATACATCTCAAAGTACCATCATACAAATTTTCAAACTTCAATTCACTCAGACGCACCGTCAGCAGCTCAAACAGTCAACAGACGACCCGTTTGACCAAAAAAGTCAACTGACAGTCAAAAATGAAATTTTTTGTCAAAGTCCATATTTTGTCAAAGGATTCAACATTTGATCATTGGATGATCACAATTCATCAAGGAAAGATCAAAAATCAACAAAACCCTAAGATTCAAAATTAGGGTTTTTGCCTGAAAAGTCAACTCAACTTTGACTGATCATAACTCTCTCATCCTTCATCCAAAAAATGTCAACCAAAGCTCATTTTGAAGGAAATTCAATTATCTTTCAAATGCAATTGATCCCATGGTCATAGCATTCACCATTTGAAAAATATGGCCAAAGACATTACAGGTCATTTTCAAAGTCAACAAAAAGACACTTTTTTCAAAAGGACACACAAGGAGAACCAAAAATCATTTTGACATGAGACCAAAGACATTGGTTAGAGGACTCTTTGAGGTTTCCAAAAAGTGCAAGATCTCCTTCATATGACAAAAATTGAAGGATTTACACCTTGTTGAAGTTGGCTAAATTTTGGGAAAATGCATGAAATCAACATTGCTCAAAAATGTTTTTTTTCCAAAAGATGCCAAGTTTTTGTGGTCCAAACATCTTTGCCATGTTACTATGGGCCTCCCACGACCAAGACAAAGCCCACATCTATATTATCCATTTTTTGCATAATTTTATCTTATTTTAAGATTAAAATTAAAGGAAAATTGCATGGATAATTGGTGGCTTGATCTCCAAGTATGACTCACCTCCAAAGTCTTCATTTTTCTGCAGAAAATTGATGCCCAAGGCAAGAGCATTGAATGGAGTCAAGGCTTGGTCAAAAATTCAAAGTTTTTAATATTTTAAAAACCAAACTTTCAACAAAGACAACAAAGCTTCTTGCTTCACTTCCAAGCAGCCTTTGGGCTATAAAAGAAGCATCATACTCCACAAAAGGAGGGACACACGAAATATATCAAGGCATAGTCAAGAAACTCATCAAAATTCTCTCAAAATTCCATAACTTTGTAAAATTCAAATTTCATTCTCCAATCAATATTAATACAAATCAAGCTTTTTAATCATCTTCTCCAACATCATAGAGTAAGATTAAACTCTTAATACAAGCACATGAGAGTCGTATAAGACATTCAAAGTTCTTCATGTACATATGCCTTTAATTTTCGTTTTCATATATACAATTAATATCAATGTAAACTAACCATTCTATCATGCTCATAAGGTCCCATGTAGATGATCTGGGTCTTAACATGCCAACTCCCACGTGAAAATTAGCCTATACCATTAACCATTGAACATGAGTGTTCATACTTGAATCCTTTCGAATCCATAGTTACAAGGCTTGAATTGAAAAACTAACACCACCATCGTGTTCAGGAGACAATTTTAAGTCAGTCTGGGTCCTTTTCTTTTTCGTTCATGGCTGTTTTTGTAGGTTTTCAAAAAGCATGGAAATCTGAAGGAAAATCCGCAGGAAATTCCATAAGTAAATCCGCAGCTAATTTCGCAGGTACCAAGGAAGAAGATGATGAATAGTGGCGCTGAAATTTTGACCGCTTGCGTGGCAATTTCTAATCATCCCATTCGCTGGTCAAAAAACGTGGACCCCACGTTGAACCCTTGACTTCAGCATGATCACATGTTGAACCTCAAACCATGTGCATCATGTATCCACGCATCTGGGCCTTTGATCTCCATCAGTTCTTCATCCAACGCGCCTGATCCAGCAATCCACACCATGGACTTTCAATCATGCCACACCAGATCATATCCTTTTTATATTTTCTATTTTTATTTTATTTTTATTGCAAAAATAATTAAAAATACTTAAAAAATTCCAAAAATTCCACAAAAAATATTTTAAACTTCTAAAAATATATATTATTTTCTGAAATAAAAATATTTTATTTTTCTTCAAAATTTCAATATTTTTCATAATTAATTAGTATGTATTTATATATTTGCTTATTAATTATTTTAATTAGTCAAAAAATCATAAAAAAATTGTTCTTTGTGTTAAATATTGTTTATATATCATAAACTAATTTTGTACATATTTAGGATAATTTTATCATTAAGTTTTAATTATTTGTGTAATTATTTGCATAATTATGTTTTAATTAACTTAAAAAATCCAAAAACAAATTTCAAAAATTCCAAAAAAATTAGTTTTGTTCTAAAATCAATTAACAAACATTTTGTACATATTTTTAAACTTATTTGCTAGGTTTAATCATATTTCCATCTTTTCTTTATTTTAAATTAATTAATAATGCATTAATTATATTTAAAATAAATCACAAAAATCCAAAAACATGCCTTTTATTTCTTGCAATTTAAGATTCCTAGATAAATGTATAGGATGTCAAATTCATGTAAATAGGCTAGTTTACATTTCCCGCACAATCGATGTAATAGCGTAGATTTACTTTCTGCACTTTACATTTCCGCATTTTAATTTCCAGCACCCATATAAACTGCGTGTATGTCAAAGATAAAACTGAACCGTCAGATCACTAACTTCAAAGATAAATATCTGAATTCAATCACAATCACATTTGCACCTCCTAGGGTAACCCCTTTTCACTCTTTTCAAAATCAAAGTTACATTTCTACTGTTTCGAGTACAAAATCGAACCTTTTGTTTATATCCGACGAATGGATAGATTTTTAAAGGGAACAAGGATAAAGACCTCCTAACTCAGGGTAGACCTCCTAGTTTGCTTGCTCAAAATCAAAACAAACAAAATTCTCATACACTGTTGTTTTTTTTTAAAACGAATTTTCCAAAAGACAATATTTTGTATACATCCAAACACGGATCATTACAAAATTAACGATCTTTTCAAAACATCTTTCGAAAGATAAACAAGCATTTGTATATATCCGCACAAGGATCATTACAAATTCTATTTGCAAAGGTATTTCAAAAACACAGGTAAAGCATTCCGAATCAATTGAAAAGTAAAGCAAATGAGCTAAGCAAACTAAAGAGCCCATGGATAACCATGGATACAAAGGGTGCTAACACCTTCCCTTTGTATAACCTACCCCCTTACCCAGAATCTCTCAAAGGTCTTTTTTCTGTTTCTTTTATAAACCTTTCCTTCATTGGATAAAATAAAAGGTCGGTGGCGACTCTGTAAACTTTTTCAAAAGTGACGCGAAAGCGTCCGATCGACAAAAAAGAGTCAGTTCACGTATCCCACCCACGGAGGGGTATGGCCCGAAAGGACGGTCCACAGCGAGCATAGCAGAATTTTGTTTTTCTGCTCTGTACCAGTGGGGTTCTTATTCCACTTGGTTCACTCATTTTTCCCACTTTCACCAAGGCTAATTAATAGTATATATTAGTTTTGTTTTTCTAATTCTTTTGTGATTGTTTGTACTCGAATTTTGTTCGGTAATTCGAAGATTTTTGAGGTGATTTTCCAAAGCTTGAGCGTTTCAACTTGCGGATGTATGGTAGAGTATTGTTTTTGAAGTTGTATCATTCAAGGTACTCATTTATCGCTTTCTATAGCATAGCATGTTTAGGAAACTTTTCATTTGTACAATTACCATACAATTCATTCTTTTGCATTACTTGCTTATTGATTGAATCACTTTAGTTCCCAAACCATAAATGTGAGGAAGCTTTCCATTGTTTACATATGCTGGAGGCCACAATCTTTGTTTTAACTGAATTTTATTATGCTTAATCTTTTGTTTATGTTGATTTTATGAAAGCATGAAAAGGATCAAGGCATTTTGTTTCATTTTGAGCACAACTACCATAACCAAATAGTCAATTCACCTTGTGAGTGTGTGATCATTTGTTAACCCTTTTGAGCCTTTTTGTCAATGTCCATGTTGTTTTTGCTAAATGCTTATCTTTGAGTGTTTAGTTCTCATTTTTGCATGGATGATTGATTCTTTGTTTTCTTGAACCCTCAACCATGATTTTTGGTATGAATTCTTACCTTTCCTTAGAAAGTAGGGAGTATTCACATGATGATGTGGTTGAATTCAAGTTGGGGACGAAAATGGTTTCTACTTATTTGGTTGTTGCTATGAGGTTGAAAAGAAAGAAAAAGAAAAAAAGTGAAAAGGAAAGAAAAGAAAAAGAAAGAAAAAAAAATGAAAAAGTTTTGAAAAAGAAAAAGGAAAGAGAAGTGAATAATTGTGCTAATAAGTATTGTGATTGGTTTGAGAAACTTGTGGTTAATGAAGAAGTTTAATCGAGATTTTGTTGTTTGAATCTTTGGTGGATTGATCACTCCCTTAGGTTTAGGAAAGTTTTGTTTCGATTAGCCTTAGGACATATCCCTTGTTTGTTAACCAAGCCACATTACAACCTTGGAAAGCCCTTGTGGTTCTTGCTTTTATATCTTCAATGTGATTTTTGGATGAATGCATAATTTAATCTTTTGTTTGCAAGATTGTTGGATGAGTGTTAAAAGTCCTTCACCTTTGTGTGTTCTCCATCCATTGATGAAATTTTGCTATGTGTGGTTCATGAGATAGCATGTATTGTTTTAGAATGTTTTGCATGATTTTTGTACTTAGGATTCGTTTCGTTTACATGTTGTCGTTGTAGTATAGTGGTAAGTATTTACTTTGTTTATACGTTTTTGTATTAAGCCATACATTTGTTTTTGGTTTTCAAAACTTGTTGATTCACAATTCTTTGGTTTATTGCTTTTGATTCTTTGATTTATTTGACATTGTTTGAGGACAAACAAAGTTTCAAGTTGGGGAGAGTTTGATAAGTGTCAAAATGTCGATATTTTGAGTATATATTTGTGGGACTTATCGATTCTATTCTTATGAGTTTTGTAATAAAATCCTAACTTTTGTGTAAATATGTGCATACTTGTGTTTTTGATTCATTTTTATACCAATTAATAGTTTTCCATTCATTTTATAGGTATTCATGCATATTTGGAGCATTGAGTAATAAAGACCAAAGGCCAAGCTTCAAGAATGCAAATTCTACCAAGTCATCAAAGAATAAGGATCAAAATAAGGATGACCAAAATCATCATTTTGGTTTCCATTCATTCATTATTGGATAGAGCATGGAATAAGCTTTCCAACGCTTCAAACCGGGCGCAATTCGGAGTTACGGTTCTCAACTTATGGAGAAAACAAGATTTCACTTTTGCTGTCAGCCGCTAAGTGGGAGTACCTCCGTTGAGCGACCATGACAGATATCAGCTCGTTAAATAGGGGTAAAAATCACATTTTTAGGTTATGTTTTGGGGTAATTGTTCCCAAACCATCAAACCTTCATTCTTAGGGTAGATTAGCTTAGAAAACAACTTCGGAGGTTGCATTTGGATGATTGGGGGTGGATTGAGCGTCGAACGGAGATGACAAACCGGGAGATCTTCGATTCATTTCTCTTCTTCTTTGTGTATTTCTCTTTGGTTGGGTTTTGTTTGTATATTTACTTGAATCTTATGTATATTTACCGATTATAATGTTATGTTTAACTTGCTTTACGAATCTGTGTTGATGTTATCCTTGATTTTTTCTCTATGCTGGGGATTTGGGGTGCTTTAGAGATAAACTCCTTGAATCCTTATCTAGGATGATTATATGTTGGTTCTGAACTCTAGAGATAGATTTAGAGCTAGCATTCACTGTGGGTATCTGTACTTAATGCTTTCGTGTTTGAGCGGCGCGCGAGAGATCGTCGACGCGAGAATACGGATGTTCTCGTGACTTCGCGTTAGAGATAACCTTAGTTGTGAGATGATCTCATTTATGCTCCAGAGATGGACGCTTACGTGAGAGATACGTGATGACATGGATGAGTACCGTAGGTTGAGTATAACAGGTTGGTAAGTGTATGTTTGTGAAGAGTGAATATATTTACATTCCTGATAAGTTCTTTCTCTTCTAAGAATGCGTTTATTCTTTTCCTGTCTATATCTTTGTTTACTTTTTACTCATTCAATCCAAAGTTCGAAACCATAGAAACTATTGAATGGCATCTCTCCATCTCTGTGGACGATAATTCTTGGATCAATATTTCCAAATCTTTTTTGTTGCTTGCCCTATACTGCATTCAACACCTACTCGTAGGACAAATAAGAAAGTTCGTGTGATATCGTAGGAAGAACTGAAACAAAATTCATCCCACCACGGGCGCATTCTCCTTCCAAATTTCGCGTGAAGGGTTTAGCGTGCCATCCTCCCAAGTGAAACGGGGAGGTAAAGAAAACGACCACCACAAGACTGATGTACCAGCCTCATCAGCATCAGCTCGAGGACGAGGCTCGGCTCTATTGATGGTCCAACCCGCAATTGTACCATCTTTGCCTCCGGTCCTCACTAGAAAAAATATAATTAAAAAAAACAAACTATTGGAAATTTCAAATATTTCAAAATTTCCGGTATTTTAAAAATTTTATAAAGATACCGGAAATTTTGAAATTTCTGGTACAAAATACTAGAAATTTCAAAATTTCCGGTACAAAATACCGGAAATTTCATAAAAATACCGAAAAATTACTTGTTTTCGCAGAATTTCCGGTACACTGCTCAAATTTCCGATATCGCCCTAAAATTTGAAAAATCCGATACTCTCCGCAAATTTCTGCAAATGAAATACATGATTTTGGTTGGGTATTTTGGTCTTTTCAATCTTTTGGAGGGTTCTAGGGTTAATTTTTTGGGTGGTAAGTAGAATTCTCTTGACATCCAGAATGTAATCAGTTCTAGCTTTTGTCAAAAGACGAGGATGATTATCTAAGCATGAGAGAAAATGGAGTGTTACATAATCTGACCCACTAACATGGCCTCACTGTCACTATTATAACTTTGGTTGTCTTAAAGGAATTGTTACTTTGACTAGTTTCGTCTAAGTTCCATCGTAATATAAAATTAAAATATCAAATTATAGAATTTATCTCATATTAAAATAATATTAAATTTATTATATAAATCATTTTAAAAAAACTAATAATTTAAAATTTTAATTTAATTATAATGCAAAAAATACTAAATTACCATAATAAAATAATATTTATTAATTTGTATGAAACTATATAAATTATCCCCTAAATCATAAAAAGTAACATCTATTAGATTATCTCAAAAAGATGAGTTTCATAAGTTTCTCAAGTTAAAAAAAAAGTGTTCTCGTGTTCATCTTCCGCTTAATCGAAAATTCAAACCTTCTACAACATCATCTTCAACAATTTTTCACGGGGGAAAATATAACATGAACCTTTTAATATTTGACAATAAAAAAGTAAAATCAACTCAAAGAGTATAATTCAACGATTTTATGCAATTTCACCGATTTTAAAGTGATGTAATTCGTTTAAAATCACTATAGAATATGATTTTACATAAAATATGTTTTTACCTACGATTAACCTCAACTAGTGGAAGTTAGTGCAAAATTAGACCAACACACCACTGCAACCTTTTTTAAGAACAACTTCCAATATTGGAAGTTAGTGCAAAATCAGACCAAAACATTACTGCATCCTTTACGAGAACAACTTCCACCTGTGGAAGTTTAGTTTTGTAGCTGCCCAAGTTATTAAACCTTGCACCGTCCACTTTAACTAAATCAGTATGGTTTGTTGTGCTGGCCCAAGTTATTAAACTTTGTCGCCCATTATTTATTTCCTTCCTCTACCTTGTTATTCACTGATTGTGTCCTATAAATAATGAGCTTTTTTCTCATGAAACAAATATCAGAAAATTATCTTCTTCTCCTCCCTTCTTTGTTCCTGGATAATATATATTTAAGATTCTCGCTAGTTCTTGAGTTCCTGATTATTGCAACCAGAAAGTGATGTTTAATCCTGGGAAGTGTTTAGGATAATACATGAATAAAAATCTCAATGATAATGAATCTAATTCACGACTCAGCTCGGTTGCTTTCCTTAATTTACTTTGTGGCTTTGTTACAGTTGAACTTGTTGTTGGTTTTGCTCTCTAAATCCAACAATCTTGAGAGTTTTATCATTTCCAATGGAGAGCCTTATATCCTTTGTTTTTTAAACCACAAACCATGGCCACGATACAACCCTCGAATGTCCTAATTGAAGTTAGGTTAACTATGAAAGCATACTAAGCAAAATTTATGTTAAAATGACTCCTATGTTTGTTAAAATTATTACTAAACGCTTCGCTTCTTCGAATATTCATCTCTAATCATCCATTTATTTTCAATAATCTATTTCGATTTCAAAACTTGCATGTGCATCAACTTAGCATTATTTTTCAAAAAGGTGCAATTTTACTTACGAAATAATACTTGGCATCAAGGAGATCTCAAAATTGGTTTAATCAAAAGTGACCCATTTCAAGACCCTCATAAGTAAGGGCAAAACATCTAAGAGGAGCCCTATAATCAGGGGCAAAAACTAATGATCATAAGGGCATATCACATGAAGATCCTATTGACTAAGGGCATTCATTATAAGACTCAATCAACTTGAGTCACATTTCAAAGCACAGGTCAATCAGGGGCATGCAGTTCCAAGACCCTGGTAATCAGGAATACACCTTTCAGAGCTCAAATTCAAGGGAAATTCTTATCAAGTTCATCTTATGGCACGTAGGATCCAAGTTCCCTTTCAAGCGACTTCGAAGAATAAACTTTTCAAGTTTTGGATACTCATGGCAAACTATACAAAACTACGCCATCCTAACACTTTTCAGATCTAAAGATTGGGGCATACTTTTCAAAATTCAAATGTTGGGGCAAACCACCGTGAGGCTCGATCAAAAGGAGTTGATTCAAAATGGTTCATCAGAGGAAAGTCATTTCCAAAGTCAGTTAATCAAGGGCATAATATTTTCAAAGTGCAAGTAATTCATACTATAATCAGACTACTTCCAATATTATATCAAGAAGAATCTCTCCAACGACCCTAACAGCAAATTGAGGCAAGAAATTCCACAAAAGGGGCAAGCTCTTTGCGTACTTTCACAGTCTCTAGTGAATCCTTCTCCTACGTTAATAATCCGCGAGTTCAAAACGGGTATCGGGAAATCATGCCAGTATCATACCTTACCATCATGTGACAAAGCGACCTTATTACACAATCAACCTTTTTGCGTCTTAACTATCCACGACCTGCCATAAAGGCATTTTCCAAATGCATACCAAATCAACTAAACTTATCAGTCTTTAAGCAGAGATAGATCAAATTAAGTTACCTTATTATTCTCCAAGAAGAGGTAGATCAATCAACTCACTTTGTTAGTCTCTAAGCAAAGGTATATCAAATTGTTTGACCTTGTCAGTCTCCCAACAAAGGTATCAAATTAATTCACCTTATCAGTCTCCAAGAAAAGATATCAAATCTTTTCACCTTGTTAGTCTCGAAACAAAGGTATCAAATTAATCCACCTTGTCAGTCTCCAAGAAAAGGTATCAAATATTTTCACCTTGTCAGTCTCCAAGCAATGGTATTAAATCTTTTCACCTTATCAGTCTCTAAGAAAAGACATATCAAATCTTTTCACCTTGTCAGTCTTCAAAAAAAGGTATATCAAATCATGTCACCTTTTTAGTATCCAAGCAAAGGTATCCAATTAATTCACCTTGTTAGTCTCTAAGAAAAGGTTTATCAAATTATTTCCTTGTTAGTCTCTAAGAAAAGTTATATCAATAGTTTCACCTTGTCAGTCTCCAAGCAGAGGTATATCAATCTTTTCACATTGTTAGTCTCCAAGCAGAGGTATATCATATCATTTCACCTTGTCAGTCTCCACGCAGAGGTATATCAATCTTTTCACCTTGTCAGTCTCCAAGCAGAGGTATATCATATCATTTCACCTTATCAGTCCTCTAGTTAAACCTCGATAGTAGATTTTTCAGTTGTCAACCAAGTTCTTTAGATTCTATTTTTCAAACTATCAAATTTCAAACTTGCTTTATCTATCCTCTTGGTTGTGATAGATAGACTGAGATCTACGATAGCTTACTATGTTAGTCTCTAAGCATAGTAAATTCCCCTTTTCCTTATTATCCGTCCTCTAGGTCGTGATAGATATAAGGAAGTCTGCGATATAATTCGTTGTGAATTATCTAACCTGTGTTATTTATCTCCTAGTTTCTGATAAGTATGCAAGATCCACATTGTTCCTTCTTATCACATTAGTCCCCTGACAGTGATCAATTTGGTGTGAATAATTTGGGGTGAACTTTTTTGGGGTGAACTTTCTTGGTGCGAACATTTGGTGCGAACATTTGGTGTTAACATTTACCAATTGGCATAGGCATAATCGTCTACAATGATTATACTATCCAATATTGGTTCAAACACAAACTTTACCTATCCTTTAGGTCGTGATAGATAAAGAAGAAATCGGCGACGACTTGCTCTCTAGGCCGTGGCAAGTGAGTTCTCCATATCCCCCAACTCTACTGGATTAAGCCCTAAGATAGAGTTCAAACTCTTTATTTCTTATCTTCTAGGTTCTGATCGAGATAAATGAGTTTACGATATAGTTCATTGTGCAACAGGGAATTACCTTATCTGTGTTACTTATCCCTTTAGGTTGCGATAGGTACATAGTGACTACGATATATTCTGTTGTGTCAGTCCCAAAAACGACAAACAAATTATCTAAACTTATCTTATTTATCATCTACATTGAGATAAGTATGCCAAATCTACAATGTAATCTTTTGTATTAGTCTCGAAGCATCAACGTATTATCAAACTGGTGTTATTTATCCCTTAGGTTGTGATAAATTTCCAAATCTATGATACAACATGATATGTTAGTCTCTTAGCCTTAACAAGTGTTCTTCTAACCTTTTCAACATTATCAGATTAGTACTTTGGTAATGATAAAATCAAACTCGCATTATCTATCCCCTAGGTAGTCATAGATAAGCAAAATCTATGATACAACTTGCTCTATCAGTCTCTAAGCCTTAGCAAGTCAGTCCTACATCTTTCCCTGGCAAAGTTTCATCAGCAAAATACGTGAGCAGCCTCACAAACTTCAAAAAGACGTGAGCAACCTCACACATTTCTATTAACATAGTCGTAAGCTACCTTCGGATCCGCAGTTCAAATAAAACACAGGCATTGCATTTATCAAATCATCGTATCCTATACTACCTCAAGGAAGGCTTACCAGCTAAGATACGCTCAATGTTCAATTTCCAAGCTTAACATCATTTGTATCTTATACTACCTCGGTTAAATACAGACATAACCGCTAGAGGTATCAAAATATAATTGACACTAGGCGGTATATCTACGATTCATAGCCTAGTTATTCAAGTTTCAATTGTCAAAACTAAATTATCAAATTCAACTTTCACCTTGTTACGTTAGTTCCCGAGCAGTAACAAGCTACCTTTAATCACATTAGTCCCCACAGCAGTGATTGATTGGCTATCCGTGTCGTCTTCTCTTGGTTACTTTCGATATGTACGAGTTATCTGCATCGTCATATCTAGATTATCTACGATCATTTTTTTCTCGGGTACTGGCGAATTATCCGTGTCATCATTTCCTGATTATCTATGTTTACTATTTTCAAGCATTTATGAGTCATCTGCGTCATCCTTGCTTAGTCTCATTTACTTCCAAACGTCAGTCAAACTTTGAGATCTTCCGGTATTTAATAATCATTTGATTCGAACGTGCGAGAACTGTGTACTCTCGCACCCTTCAATTGAGGAGTGATTAAATAAAGACAGCTGTCATACCCCAAATTTGCTCACCCCGTTTCAAAAAATCGTAAAATCTTAAAATTGGTTTTTTTTAATAAAATTTTTTGGTTTATATTTTGGGTTTTTAATTTCTTTGGTTTATTTACATTAACATTTTGGGATCTTTAATTCCTTTGGCTTATTTACGCTGACACCTTGGGTTTTATAAATATTTATTTTAAAGTCTATTTTAAAATATGATAGTTTACTTTTAAAATAATTTTTATTTTAAAAATAGCAAATGCTTGCTCACAATCATATACTTTCAATTGGCTTTTTATTTCGAATGAGTAACATAGCACAATTGGTAAAGGAGTACGGATTGTAAGCACCATATCACGGGTTCAAAATATCAAACTTTGGGCTTTTTCTACTGGGTTATTTCCTTTATTGGGTTTTAACCTAATTCTTAACATAATAAATAGGACCTTTGTCAATCCTATTTGGGGGAGGACTTTTTCACGTTCACGTACCATTTTTCTCAAACACCTATTTTAACTTTCTACGTTTCTCTTTCCCCTTTTGAAGGTTTGTCTTGAATAAACTCTAGCCGTGTTGACTTAATAGACAACGACTAAGAAACCTTTTCTTTTTTACGTAAAATATTTTAAACCCTTTTATCAAAATTCCTATGCTTTTCGGGCCAATGATTTCATATGAGGCCCCCTTTTTTAAAATGTTTATTTTTGGCCAATGATGATACATGAGGCATTCCCTTTCCCTCGTATTTTGTTGTTGCTCGTTTTCACAATTATAATATAGTTTTTCAAGCCCTTGAGATTTTTCCCCTTTTGGCCAATAACATAAATCTCATGTAAGATGAGGCCAACTTTTTTTTTATTAATACTTTTTTTAAACTAACAATTTTTCAAATAACCCTTATTACACCTAATAATGACTTTTTTTTTTATTTTTAAAACTTAAAGGCCAAATGGGTCCCCTTGAGTACAAGGGAGACAAATGGTGCCTAACACATTTTCTTTGCCTAATTTACCTACTTACCCAAATATCTTATTTTTAAGAGTTTTAAGGGTTTCCCACTTTCCTATAATACAAGTAGTGGGTGGCGGCTCGTTTAAACGTAAATTTTAAAGCAGGTTGTTACAGTTGGAAGTGGAGGAGAAATAGTGTATGTCGAATTTTATGGGTTGGTACTTGTTTTATCGTGTAAAAAAGGTCAAAGAGGGCAAGTTATGAGTTGTTTGGATAGTCACTAAGTGGATCATTTGGTTGTTAAGGAATGAGATTTGTTTCCAGAATGACGACTTAAATTTTAACAATATGGTGTGGTACATTAAAACTTTGGTTTGGAAATAGTATTTTTGTGGAGATATTACTCCCTCCAATTATAGTTATTACGAGTTTAGCAAAGATCATTTATTTTTTTCGTAATTCTAATTAGTTTGTAATCTTCTTTTTGTCGAGTTTTTCCGTTTTTCAATGTAAAATGGTTGGAGAAACCTTAATTCTCTATTATATATTATCTTGCTTAAAAAAATAAACAAAATATTACCGAATGCCATAACATATTTGTTTTCTTTTAAAATTTTACACATGAAAAAGAACATAAGAATAAATATTAAATATTTAAAATATTGTAACTTGTCATTCAATTTCAGTATGTGGCATAACAAATTCAATTTCTTACTGATCTCCTAAAATCTCTTTTGCTTAAATATACAATTTGTCTTATTAAATATTTATTGGTGTATAAATTAATATATACAATATAGTCATTTAGTTTTTGTTTCTACTACAAATTTAATCAATTCTATTTATTTATTATTATTAAAAAATATTAATTAATCTATTTTTCAAATTTTAATAATTTTTTTTAAAAATTGAATAATACTCAATAGTCATACACATACACACACCTAATTTTTCATCTTAAATATTATTATCAGAATAATACACATTTTATTTTAATTAACAGTTATTTTTATTTTAGACAAAAAATTTAATTTTAAATGTTAAATTTTCTCTTTTTATCACGTGCCACTATCAACAAAAAAATTGCTTTATTTTAATTAACAATTTTCTTGTTTTAGGCGCAAAATTCTTATTTTCAAATGTTTAATTTTCTCTTTAATTTACTCACGGACCAAGAAACCTCTCTGTATCTATTCGTTCTACTATATTTCACATTAGTGTCTTGTATGATAATTTCCTTAATCACATGGTACTGACTAAGCATGAGGTGTCGAAGCTTATGCCAAACAGAACTATGCATTCAGATACGACCAGTGATATTTTATAGTATCACAAACTTACATGACACCGGGTACTGATGGAGAGTCATCTATGCCCGTTCATCATGAGATATTATAGGAGGAGCAGACTATGGTAGATCATGTTGTTGATGTGTTATATGCATGTCTTCGTATTATGGATCTTGCGTGAGCGGGTATAGACATAAGAGATTTTTTGGGAGGAACTTATAGGAGGGCCATTGTAAATGCCACTCTAACAAAGACGCGAACGACATTGTAGTACAGGAGGCAGCTAAGGAACAAGGGGGTCCGACATATGCAATATTATAATATTTATATATAGGATTATGGATGGTATTATGGTTTGTTAATTTTTTGTTTTAACTGGATTATGGATTTGGGATTGATTCATTTATATATGACATTTTTATCATATTAGATCAGTGTAAGGTTTAATTTATAAAAAAAAAAATTACGATAGTACAGTTAAAATACATGGTCTATTACAATAGTGTATTTTTTAAAAAATATCAAAATTAACCACTAAAGGGTAGTTACGGAAGTGCATATATGTATTTGTTACAAAGATGCATCTCCATATTAAACTATGACAAAGATGCATCTCCATATTAAACTATGACAAAATAAGGATGTGACTTAGTTACAAATGGATGTGCATATGAGGTTATTTAACATATGCATCTCTCGATCAAATTATGACAAAAATGAGGGTGTTTCTCAATTTTGCATTGATTTAGTGTAAGTGAATGCGTTCAAAATGTACTTTTGAAATTAGAGAGACATCTTCAAATTTTTATAGAGTGCTTCTCCACCATTTATGTAGGAGAGATATAAGTTAAATTTATTAAATTATGTTAAATTTATTAAATTATGTCTTTTGATGTCCAAAAGAAAAGTCGTTGAACTATCTCTATTAATATTTTTAAATGAGAAAAAATGTAGTACATTGACCGTGTAAAATATTTTATACTGTCAACCAATAACCATCATGTATCTAATTAAAACACAATTTTATTTTTAAAATACTGAAAAGACTTGGCAAATATTAGAATTTTAATTGATTGTATGTGTAATAATGATTTACACAGACAGTGTACACTACCATTATATTCTTTTTAAATTAAATAAATTAATATATTATGAACAATTAGCATTAAATAATTTTAAAATAGTTAGGTTTTACTTATAATAATTCTGAAAAAAGAATTTCTTCTAATAAGTTTAAAGTATTTTTGTAACATTAAATAGTGATTGGAGAACTACATCAACTTAGGAATAAATATGAACATTTTAGGTGAATCATTTTTCCATAAGAAAATATGGAACAATTGGACATACAATATTACAAGCAAGACCTCATATTCCTTATCTAGATTTTTATTAAATTGCATGACTTATTTTTAAACAACAAGTTACTGTACTTGATTTATTTGGTTGATTTGATCAGCGACCTAGAATGGAAGCGAAACCATTATCTTCTTCTTCTTCTCAGAGTCCTCTAAACAAAACTTCATTTACTTAATTATGTAATGTTAACCTGCAATACATTGAGAGATTAACATAAATGAAGAAGAACTTATTAAAAACCATTTTCTTAGTTTTTATAACACCTCTAATAAGATAGAATAATCTAAACTTTCTGTTAAGGTAAAATTCTTCTAACACTAACAAAATACTATATATAGTTAAACTGAAAGGAAAATAACTAACCCTAACTTGAGAGATGTGTCACTGCCATCGTCTTGATCAAGAAAATAAGATGAACCGCTAATAACCGATTCCAACGACTGTTGCCTTTGTCCAATTATCAGGTCTGGTACCTGAAATTCACATTTCATCAATACTATGCTGCTCCAAGTTATCCATCAAATATATACAAGAGTTTGAAAAAGCTTACCGCATGCTTCAATCTTTGATTTTCTTGGATCAGTTCCACTTCCTGTATGGAGAATATAATCAAAAAAGTTGTACCAGACTACCAGAGAGTGGAGAGCTATAAGACAGTGTGAGAGGTTTTTGGTTTAGCATTTACCTTTCTCTTAAGGGTGTTGATGCTTTGCATAAACTTTTCATCCTGAAACATATCAATGTATCATACATGATACATGCATGTCAGAAGCATGGATGGATGGATGAATACATTTCCAAATAATCTAAATCATTCTATATCGAATATTGATGAAGATTGTAGATTAATTGAATCCCATGTGAGATATGAACTAGTGCATGATTAATGTAAGCCACAAACCTTCACTTTTGAAACACTGGACAAACTTCTTCTGAGTTGAGCCTCTAGTTTTTGGAGTTCTTGTACTGTCAATTCTTGCAAATCTTCTCCATTCATTTGCCTGTGTTGAAGGTGGAAACTAACTCTCAATTCACTTGGCCATTCATTATATATATGCTCCGAGTTAGTATTAAGAGTATTAGCACTGTACCTCAGTTCTTGAGATTTATCTTCTAATTTCTTACGCAGTGTGTTGCTGGACTCACTCTCAATCTGTAAACAAAGGTTCAAAAAATTTGTATTACTTTTTCTTAGTAAATTAATATCAATGACAATTCTCAAATGCAATTTTCCTTGTCTTCCTTTATCATGCAATAATACTAGTAAACGCCAGAACACTACGAAGCAAGCACTTCGACGCGCACATGTCGACACTTCTAAGATAACGGACAATGTACAGTCAATACCGGCCCAACATGTTACTAGGGCTAAAGCAAAAATAAAATTGAGCCAATGAATAAATGTTCAAGAGGTTACCACAGTTGAACTACTTGAAATCAGTTAAAAATTGAGGCCTAAGTTTCTATATGAAGAATAATATACATATTTTATTAGATTAATAGTCATTCACCCCTATCATATAGGCGAGTTTTGATTTTCCCCCCTTTAAAAAAAAGTTTTGGATTACTCCCTACAATTTCCGGGCACTCCCCTTATTAGGAAGATCCTAAAGTCCCACATTGGCTAGAGATAGAGCTTTCAAAGAATATATATAGAGGGAAACTCCTCACCTTACCAACCGGTTTTGTAAGGATGAGTTAGGTCAAACTCTAATATGGTATCTGGGCGTGAGGGGGTGTACTCCTCACCTTACCAACCGGTTTTGTAAGGATGAGTTAGGTCAAACTCTAATACCCCTAGGAAGATCCTAAAGTCCCACATTGGCTGGTTTTGTAAGGATGAGTTAGGTCAAACTCTGAGGGGGTGTACTCCTCACGGTCAAACTCTAATACCCCTAGGAAGATCCTAAAGTCCCACATTGGCTGGTTTTGTAAGGATGAGTTAGGTCAAACTCTGAGGGGGTGTACTCCTCACCTTACCAACCGGTTTTGTAAGGATGAGTTAGCTCAAACTCTAATACCCCTAGGAAGATCCTAAAGTCCCACATTGGCTGGTTTTGTAAGGATGAGTTAGGGTCAAACTCAAATATATTTTATAAGGGGTAATTTTTCCTCTTAAGGGAAAAAGACTTAGAATTTTAAAAATTTTAAAATTATAGGGGATAATCCTATTAAAAACAACAAACAATTGTATTATTTAATACATGATTAAATATGTATAAATTAAATGGTGTCATTTGATTGGTTGAAGGTACACTACCCATCTTTTTATGAGAAAATAGACACAACTATAAAACCTGTACTTACACACAACCAATCACATTTTTTTTATTAATTAAAAATTAAAAATAAAATTGTCTCTCTCCTCTTTTATCTTAACCACCCCCATGATGCCAATTAAAAACGAAATTAAAATTTAAATAAATTTATATTCTCTCTTTTCATTGGTTGTGCCTAAAAAATTGGATGGATAAAGAAGTTGTCCTTTTAAAAAAATTGGCGTTAAAGTTCATGCTGTGACAATTTGGGTCGGCTCTGCTTACAATGTTATATTATATGGGTGTTAAACACCGATTTAAGAAGTGTCAAAATGAAAAAATAAATATTAAAAATATTATTATGAGTTATTTGAAATTTGTTATAAGAATGTCGAAGAGTGAGACATGTCTAATTTTAGAGGTGTGTTCATGATTTGTAGATGTCAGAAAATACTCCAAATTCAATTTGTCAAAGAATATGTTTGTCTAATGTATATATATCATGGATTCATCATTCAAGAAGATTAGAATAAGTTGAAGTTAATTTACCTGAAACTGATCCGTAGATTGATGCCCCATTAATCTATGATTTTCTGAACAACCATTACGCCTTTCAATTATTTGTTGCATGCTAAAAACATCAAACACACTGCATTACGATCTAGTTTCCTGTGAATAAATGATCGATGCTCATGAAATTTAAGAACTATAAAAATACTCGGAAATAAGGTTTACATAAATTGTCTATTTAATTTAGTCTTGGATATATTTATAGAACACATTCAAGAGTAAACAATGAGACTCAAATTATTTTAGATGATATAATCTTATTTCGGAGTCTAAGCAGGAATCAAATGAGAGATTGAATACTTCGAGACATGACTTAGAAGTGTATGTCTAAAATTTATGTTCATATGTGCTGCGTAGGTAAAATTTTCAAATGGTTTTGATGATTACAATTGTCATCAACATAACCATTTGACAATCTTGTCACAAGTGTGAGTCACCCACATCACTAGTCTTGGATCCAACTCATATTCCTTCATCGAACAAGGCATCATGTATATGGGTCTACTCTCTTATAAATCCAACACTTCCATCATTTTTAGTCAATATGAGACTTAACCACTCACACTTGATTTTAACAAAAAAAACTAAGACGAACTATATGGAATGTAAGTTTAACAAAATGAGAATTGTTTCAACCTTAAAGAAATAAATAGAAGATCTTATCCTACCCCAAGTTATACAATTTTAATATAAGGAGATGTAAATCATTAAAATCAATCTAGGAAGTTCAAATGGATGAGGGCCTCATGTATTTGATATGATACAAAAGTAGCACTCAAACTAAAGGAAAAACTTCATTGGACATCTTTGAGAATGTCAATGTTGTACGGAATAAAATATTGGATTATATAAAACCAACACTAAAATAAACTAAATCTTGAAAATATGAGGATGTATGGTAACATTAAACAAGGTAAGATTAAAAATAATAATATTAAAAAGAGTATTAGGGTATCATCTATTGTTTACAAGAGGGTGGAAGCTAAACTTAGGTGGTTTAGACATGTAGAGAAAAAATTCGTGAGTTTGGTAGTAAGTAGAGTAACTTAGATGGGGATAGTTAAACCGCTAGAGTTAGAGGAAGACCTAAAAAAAGTAGGGTTAATATTGTTTTATCCTCTGCAATATAAGCGAGATTCGGTTTACCTCCCTATAAAAAATTTGGATTTCCACTTTGAAATGTGAAAATTTTATGTCATTTACCCCCGTAAATATATTATTTTTATTTATCTCCCAAATTCAATGTTAAAATTGTACGCTTAAGGGAGAACTTCCAACTGTGACGAAAAGTGTCTCCTGGTCATGGATTCGAATCCTAGCACCAACAATTTTGTTTTTTTACATATTTTTAATCCACTTTTCACCATAGTTGAAACTTCCAACTGTGGTGAAAAGTGGTGCATGGTCATGAGATTGAATCTTGTTGTTGTTGTTCTACTACGACATTTTTTATTTTATTAAAAGACATACAACAACGGTTGTTTAATACGACCGTGGTTGTATGTAGCGTGCTATAAACTTTTCCAATATATAATGCTCTATATTCATTCTTTTTGCCCCGACAAAGTTAGACGAACTTGGACAAATTTCATCTTCTACCATACTACAAATAACACTTTTTATGACGAAGCTTTCACCTCATGCTAAAAACCGGGAGTATAGGTCCTCGGAGCGTAATGTTTGATTTGTTTTTTAAGAAAATAAACAATCTATTCCCTTGGTTTTCTCAAAAATCGAGGTAACATAGATATAATTGAGCGCCATGTTTTATCCATAAAAAATAATAAACTTATCCCCTCAATTTTTTTTAGAAAATAGTTTTTTAGAAAACCAAGAGAATATAGCTATAAGGGGTCTCGATTCGAATCCCTATTCATTTATTTAATGTTTTTTTTCAATGATATCTCACTTGGCGTCTTTCTAGATTCTAAGTTTTTCTTTGGTTAATTAGTAATTCTCAAAATCTTTGTTATATCAATAAACAAGAATAGACAATAATAAAAAAGGAAATATTTCATTGATAATAAAAAAAGCAGGACAACATATAACTATTTCACATATTCAAATTTCTGACTCTATTCAATGTCAACATTATCCCTATTAGCTATCTTTAACAGAGAGAAAAATTCAGAAAAACTCTTCCATATGGTATGAGGAAATTCATTTTCTTTAAGCAGTTAAAAATGGTAGGAGGAACATTAACTCTGACTCTGTGGATAAGGAAGAACAAGAGATGTTTGTCATCCCAAATAATAGTTTTCATTAGTTTCTCTCTTGGACAGAGATTTGACAATTGAAGTTGAAATCAAACTTTTGCAATTGGGAGTAGAGTAGCAGGACTAGTGGGCTTATAATCTCTGTTGACATAAATTAGGTGAAGGTGGGTTGAGTAGACATGGTTGAATCTATAATGTTCAACACAACTACCTTCCTCTTCAAAGTTCATTGTCTGAGAAATAAGTGATGGAGTAATGGTGATAGGAGAGTCATTTACATATGACTAGTTTACCTCAACATCATTACTAGTTGGCACAACGGAGGCATTTAACGAGAACTCTTTAACGAGATAAATGTAGATGGGATCATGAAGAATGTCAAAGTAACCATTCAACTCTTTTTTGGAAATGATTTTCCCTAGATCAAAACCTTTGTCTTTCAAATCATCCAAATCAACAAATTTTTATAATGAACAAAAGATTTTCATCCATTTTTTAAGAAAAGAAAAGACTTTGAAACTAGGTTTGAAGAAACAAAATTTGGAAATGATACGTTGAAAATACATATATTATTTAAATAGCTCAAAAGGCTCCTTGAAGAGATATCAATGTGCGCCACATTTTAAAAATAAAACCATATCTTCTTTAAAATTTGGATGAAAAAAAACATTTAAATGATGGAATACAAGTGCAAAAAAACATTTTTCAATGGTTAGAAGAGATATCTTCTTTAAAAGTTGGATGCATTCCATCCATATAACATTTTTCCAATGTTTGAAACAAATAGCTCCTTACATCAAAGATTTGTTCTCCAAGAATATGAATTTGTTGTAATATTAAATTTTAATATTCTGTGTAAACAATGTAATGTAAAAACAAAATTAAGATTTTTCACCTTAGTTTATAACAAAACTGAAGAGATAATTTAGCGTTATAATTGAGGATATTGATCACTGTCCTTAAACAAATCCTTGTCGTGCATTTGATGACAATCAACGCTCAAGACACTATGATTAGTGATCCGCGTGAAACATAAAAAACTTTCATTATAAAAGCATTCTAAATATCAAAAATTGATAATTAAACATCATGAAGCGCTTCAAACTATCCACATCCTCCATTTTAAGGTTTGCATGAGTATTTGCAATGAAGAGTTCTCTATGATTGATTGCAAGAGCAGGGAAAATATTTGGGTTTAAGGATTTGGATATCTAACATGTGATCTTCATGGACAAATTAATTTTTATTTTATTATTCTGTGTAAATAATGTAACAAGTTTTAATTTAAAAAAAAAAACAATCTAACTTACACATGGGTTTTATTAATAAACCGAGATATATGAGGCGCTATTTTTGTAAATAATAAAAGTGCATATAATGAGGTCAAACCATTGCGTAAATAAATTTATCCCTCGGTGTTTTAAAAATTGAGGTGTTAAGTGTTTACTTTTTATGACTTCATTCGTTACCTCTTTTCTTTAGTCGAGGTAAAATGTATTTCCCGTCCAAGATTAAAAGTGTTTTTTAGAGAAGTGTACCTTCAAACATCATCTTCCATTTATGAGACTCTTTTTATCTACTAAACCAAGTTCGAAAACATTATTTCTTCCATATATAAAACTCCAAAATATCATTTATAATTTCACTAACATATTTTAGAATTTCGTCGTTTCTTCTCCAACTTGAATGAAACAAGGAAAGTATGGATTCCAGTTAACAATGTTAGTTGTTATGTCAGGTAAAATGTTTAATGTTGTTGTTGAGATTTAATGTTTAACTGTTTTATTGTTTTTGTTTTTGTTTTTGTTATTGTTGTTGTTGTTGTCGTCGTCGTCGTTGTTGTTCTTCTTGTTATTGTTGTTGTTTTTGTCATTCTTGTTGTCTTTTCTATTGTTGTTGTTGTTGATATTGTTGTTTACTACTGCATTTTATAGGTAAATAATCCACTTACAATCACACACTAAGTAACAACGGGCCGTCAACCATGATTATAGGTCTTTCATAATCGTTTTTATATGTATTTTTCTTAGTAGTATATCTACTTTTGGACATAAAATATTATTCTTTGTACGAGCTTGACTTCGAGGGAATTAGAATATTCATCCTTCCATAATTTTCTTTTATTTTCAAACATAATACACTATTATTCTATTATTTTTCCATTTTAATACATTTCTCTTATATTGTGTGAGTTGTTGTGACTCGGTTATGCAACATATTAGTTTATAAATAGATTAAAAATAATTCTTATTTTACATTTGCAAATTGGTGGAATGCGCTTGTTGTACTTTCAAAGTGATTAGCTGCATTTTTATGTAATGGATTGGAGACTCTATCTATGTACTCCTATTAAATTTCATTTTGCTTATTAAAAAACTACACTAATCAAATTGATAGTAAGAACAAATGCTCTGGGCCAAAAAAACACTCTTAAATATTAATTAAAATAACTTGATTTTACAATAATTTAAAGACATTTTAGTCAATAGTTTCCTAACTTGGGAAAAAAATTAACTTTTTTTTTTTATTTTTTAAATAAGCAATTGATTACGAAATCGCACTAGGGGTGACCCAATCGAACAAATTACAAATCCGAAAAGCAAATAAGCTGTAACTTGTACCACTCATAAAAGGAAAGAGAAGTTTAATAAATATTACTATTATAAATCAAACTATATAGACAGATATATATTACATTTGTTTAACTAAACTAATCCATACTAACTATCGCTGGGGATTGACCTATCAAATTCACTGTAAATCACCATTGAACCAATTAACTATCGATAAAACGAAAATATTAATAACGACTGATTTTATTTTTTTAAAATTAAATACTCCATAAATAGTAAGTCTCTCTGATCAATACTAAACTCAAAAACCATAACTCTCCCTAATCATTTATCATAAATGTGGCAAAGCAATATTATTTCTCTAGTTCTCTTTCTCTCTTTATATTAAAGGGCAGAAACATAACAAAATTATATAGATATATAGATAGATACATACATGCGTCAGTACATATAAGAAATTATAGTGATATTGGAACCGAAAAAATACCTTGAACTAGCATACTCAAAGAGCTTATTAGTAGAAGAAAAAACCAGAAGACCTACATCTGCATCACAGAGAGTTGATAGCTCATGAGCTTTCTTGAAAAGCCCTTTCCTCCTCTTAGAGAAAGTCACTTGCCTTGAACTGATGTTGTCAATTTTCTTTATCTGTATCTTCTTTCTAGTCATATTATTTCTCCTCTCTACAAACAATTTAACCGTTACACATCTATACAAAACTTGAAAAATAGTGGTGCATAGATCCAAGTGCTGGATTCATTTATTCAAATATGAAACAAAGCAAGATTCGATCTACAAGAAGCATTCGAGAAAATATAAACTCAGCAAATAATAATTATATTTTAATTAATTTGTATCTGTACCTTAAACTGCACTCACCTCAAAATTTAGGTTACTTTATGAACTATGAAGAAGACAGAGAGAGAAAAAGCGGAAGTTACAAGAATAAACCGAACTAGTTTATCTTATAGAGATTGGAAGGGAACTGTTTATTTAGGATTCCTTGCAAGTTGAGATTGAGATATAATAAAAATGATGTGAGGGTGAGGTTGTTTCCTTTCTTTTCATAGTCATGTTCCTGTCTTTGTTTCTTGTTTCCGTACGATACCATTTTTGTATTCCATTTTTCTTACTACTTTTAATAAATACAAGTACTCATTTTATCTTATCATATTAAAGTTGGGTGGAAGGAACAGATTAGGACATGGCAATACAAAGAAAAATAATTATAAATTTTACAAAAGGGGTGTGATAAAAATTAATGATATGTACGATTTTATTTACAGCTTCTACAAGATAGTTTATGTTCTAGAAAAAACTTGTACAGGGTTATTATTCGCTAGGAGTGGATATCTTATATTTTGTAATTTGGAGATTAAACCGAATTTGTCTCTCTCTCACTTATTTGTTACATGTAATTTAGTTTTCATTATTTGAAATATAATTTTTAGGTGGTTAAAGCTGCATATATGAGACTTTCTACCGAGTTTATGATTGTTTTTCCGTTAATTTTTTAGGAATTAAGGTTGAGTTTGGAGGTGTTTTATATTAATTTGGTATATTGTGGTCTAGTTTATTTGATATGTTGGTAATGATAAAAAAATATTTTGATTTGTCAACAAATGTGAAAGAGGTAGAGGGTAAAAGTATTTTTTTATATGAAATTAACTTTTTTTAAAATATAAATATTTTTAAATTTATAAATATTTTATGAGATATTTTTAGTTGCAAAAATATATTGGTACAAACTATTGAATATCATAGTACTCGAATCTAAAAACAGAAATAAAAAATTACAGCCAATAAAAATAATACAAAAAGAAGTTATATTAGTGGTTAGAGGACCTATATAGTTAAAAAATATAATATAATTTAAATTATATATATATATATATATATATATATATATATATATATATATATATATATATATATATATATATATATATATATATATATATATATATATATATATATATATATATATATATATATATATATACTGACAGTATAAAATAGCTTATTCTATCAACCAAACAACAACGTGTGTTCGATTAAATCACGTTTATTTTTAAAAATTAAATTGATGATATGATATGATAGATTAATGAATTTTGTTAATATATTATTTTTAATCTCTTAAATATAACTTGATTTTTTTAAAAGATAAAAAATAATTTTTTTGTGTCAATTTCTATTGAATTTAGATAAATTAGCTAAGTATATAAATATTTTTATTAGTATTAATAAGGTTTATGTATCATAATAATATATATTTTTAATAGAGTGGTATCCTTCCTTCCGTGCCGACTAATCCACTCGAGAGAAGTTTTTTAGGCTCCCCACGTAACCTCCGAAAATTGGCCCCGGACTCCTTCGAATTTCGGACCTCAAAGGAAGCACGCCCTTAAGGCCCAAGCTCCACCGCTCCCCATGTATCATAATAATATTAATTAAAAAAAAGTAACTAACAATTATTAAATTTTAAAAAAATTGTATATTCACAGTTTTTCAATACAATAGTCTGAATATTTGATTTTTTCAAAATATAATTTTTTATTGATAAATTATTGCGAAGGCACTCTTGCTCTTGCATGATATTATTATAAGATATTTTTTGAAAGTGTAAATATTTGTTCAGTTTTTTTAATTTTTCCTATACTTGGTAAATTGATTTCCGTACATGTAAGACAAATTGCAACTTGCATCGATAACATATCGAAAGAACACTACACAGACATATAGTACAGTCTTGGTAGCCATTCATTTGTGGTCCCATAGACAGGTTTTAATTTAGAACTTCCGTGTATTGGGTATTTTGGTGACAAATTTGGATATAGGTTGAACTTTTTCTATTTAATGCTATTATTAACACACATATTTTAACATAAATTTTCTATGATATATTTCACATAAAATCTAAAAATTTATGAGATTTGTGTATCTGATTTGTTGAAACTTGTGGGAGAAGGAATTAATTTCAAAATGAAGTTACAAAAGTTTTTTTATAATACCTTGTTGGTTAAGAAACCAACTTAACTAACTAATGACCTAGTTAGTTAAGTCACTAACATCCTAGGAGTATGAGTGTTTGCAGAGCGGCTTAGGCCATTTTAATGTAAAAAATCATCTAAATCACAAGAGAAAAATTTGTGTGGTTTGGTATGGTTCGGTTGACATTTAAAATTAAAATCGAACCAAGCCAAATTAATACGGTGTCGATTTGAATTAGTTTGGATTGTTAAAAAAAAAAATGGAAATGCTAACCAGTGCCCTCAGGGCAATGGTTAAGACTTTAAAAATAGTAAATTTATCTCAGTAATCTGCATATTTAATGCCTCGAAAATTGAAATGTTAAATTTTTTATAATTTTTTTTTGGAATGTTTAACCATTGTCTTGAGGGCACTAGTTAGCAAGACCCAACAAAAATTGAGTCATATTGATTCGTTGTCGCACACGGGTCAAAAAGATGTAAATAAAATTGAAGTTTAGGGTAGCGACGCTCGAGTCATATCACAAGGACTCTTAAATGATTTAACCAACTGATTATAACAATTGGGGTTTCATTTCGATTAATAATGTGATTAAAATAATTGATTATGAATAAGTTAAAGGGGCTAATTCTACTATTTCGGGTTTTGGCTTATCACTGGCTATTGTAATCCCAATCTCCTAAGCGGATCCAGTCGTATTCGATTATGAAATCAATTAGACAAACGATATCAATATCATGTGACTTATGTTCCTGTTTACCTCATTAAGCATGACAGTATGAAGATTAGGCAAAGTTAAGGAATAAGTTAGGTTAACACGCGATTAAAATTAGGAACATGCATACAATCAAATTTAATCAATTCTATCTTATGCGCAACAATCGAATTAAGAAAATGAATTCATAGAGAGAGAATTGAACAAAAATAGAAATTAAATTGAAATTAAAATAACCTCAAAGAGATTGAACTCGTAAGCAATAGAATTCTCCTTCGGGATTAGTTCTCCATAACATCGTACAAAACCATGTTTCTATCGTCAAAATTTAGAATCACTGTAGCATTGCGTTCTCACTTAAGTACTACAAGAGAATCGGGCTTAAAGAGCAATTGACCTAAAAATTACAAAAATTGACCCAAAACTAATTATTTTATTAAGTCTGAAACTAAAAAGAATTATTCAAACCTTATGTATTCCAAATCAGATTTTATCTTCAACATGGAATTTGTAGCTTATCCTTTAAGCTTTCCAAAAAATATTTGAACGCATCAATTTGATTCTCTTAGCTCAAGTTATGGTCTGCGTGAAGGTATCAAATAACAATTCAAGCTGAAAATAAGGTACGAAAATAATATAAAGGTACAAATAATTCAAATATAAAAACACACTAAAATAGTAAAAATAATAAATAAACTACAGAGTTTCCTAAGTACAATAGAAGAGGAGTGTGAATCAAAATGCACTGATCAATTTCTCCCACACTTGAGATTTTGTACTCTGAGCAAAATTATAAATTCAAAATTCAAACCAAAAAAATGAGAACTAAACAAAACATGTGACTCCAAAGGTTCTCAGGTTACAAAGTGCAAGCAAAATTCTAATTCTAATCTTCATGAATATGGTGTTAGTGAGCAACTTTTTGTAACAATTATAGCATATAAGATGACAATTTATCAAAGAGTACATCATAAGCAGCAAGATCCTCACAGGATAAAATTTCTCTCAACTCTCAAGTGTTTAGGTTAATTGTTTACACTCAAAGCATAACATGAAAGTTAGTATTACCATAAGCTTGAAAATAATCTAACATCCACAATTGAAATGCATGCACACAAAGATCAAAAGAACTTTTATTCAGGTTGTACTAGGCTAAGATTCAAAGAGATAAAAGTGACTTGAAAGAAATTGCGGGAGTTGAATTACAAAATATTTTATTCACTTTCAACAACAACTCTATAGTAATTGTTTTCGCTTCTATTTTCACATTTCTTTCTTTCTTTCTTTTTTCCAGAAAGAATATGCAATGACATCCTTCTTTTCTTTTTTCATTTTTTTTCTTCATTTTTTACTATTTTTTCCCTTTTTTAAAATTTATTTTTTTCCAACTTTTTGAATCAGATATCACAACTATAATTATTCAAACCACACAACTCCAAACAAGACTCTTTCAACCCTTTGAATAAGGTGATGACATTGTTTTTCACTTTTTGGCTTGTAATGAGTTTTAACTAAAGAATGAGATAAACAGCCTCAAGGGATTTTCAAACAAAGAATGATATTATTCAGGGTTGGCTTTTTGTCTAAGTGGCTAAAAACACGACAAAAATAACTTGTCTTTTTCATATAAGTGTGTACAAGTAAATAATTTTTTTAACAATAGTAAATTCAAGTTCTAGAGACTGACAAACATATTACCCATTATTATACTCAAAATCTTATAAGGGTAACGATCTACCATAAATGATGCACAATTTAGATCATAATCCTACTTAACATACCAAGAATGCACAACTAGTTACTCACATCACACTATAATTCTTTAATCAATAGAACATATATTACTCACAATTGTAACCCAGAAGCCAAAGAAATAACATGCATTTTAAATTTTTTTTAACATAAGACAATAAGTAACTAAATGGAAAACAAGTAAATGATTTCCTCCCCCACACTTAAGACACACATTATCCATAATAAATTGAAAGAACAAAAGTATAAAATAAGGATGAGAGAGAAGATAACACATCCGAGCAGTCAAGGAGGATAGATGATTGCTTTAACACCCCTCTAATATCCCGTATAAATATTAAACAATAATCAGAGTAAACATGAAAAAGGGCATTACAACTTCCATATAATTAAAACAATACTCATGTCATGCCATAAAAGAGAACGTCAAACCAAACTTATTCAGATCATCATGTTAACACATCGGAATTATCTTTAACATCTGAATAATAAAACAACCAAGTCATAGACTTAAAACACCAACATAATCAATCCATCCAAATAAAAAGAGTTTAACAAATAACTCTAAACAATGTTCCCAGTGTTACACGACCAGAGCATGACACAGACCCAACTGACTCTAACGAACCACTTGACGAGCTAATCCTTACCAAGTACGAGAGCTACTCCTCAATCTGAAAAATAACAACAGTAAGGGTGAGTCTCATTCACATTTAACTAATGTTATAAGATATAGATAATAGAATATAAATCACATATCATTCACCCAATTACAGTTACGATCAGATTCCCAAACACACAATTAATCATAACCAATACACAATCACACGTATTATAACATTGGACAATCTTCCATTCATGTTATAATAACACAAGTAACCTAATGCAATGCAACTACATGCATGTGGTACCAAAATCTAGGATAACCCATCTCACCGATCCACCATCGTCAAGGATACGGCAACACCCACTCACTAATTCCACACAATGGGAAGTAGCTACCACTGATCCACCATCATCAAGGATCAGCCACGTAATGATTATGAAATGCATGTATCAACCATAACATGCTTATCATCCACATAAACCAACCAAATGTCATAATCATCAACCAATAGAGTAATCAATAGCCACACACAGTTTATGCTATCCTCAACAAAATAGAGTGCATATTTTACATCAACAATGTATGTATAACAAACACCAATTACAACCACGGCCTCATAACAGTAAACATTCATTAATGTACCTGTACGCAAAAACCACCACAATTAAATAAAATCGAGAGTTTTTAAAATAATTTCGGCTCACGACCCAAAACACTATTTTATTATGCAACTAATTTGATTAGTTTTACTATGCTTAAAACGGCACCAAAATATGATTTACGGTTTAAAAGTTATGCCTCTTTAGCACTTTCCAAAATGGCCTGTCACTAACAGCACGCGGCGCCAACATTGGTTCGCAGGGCGAACTGAACGAGTAAAAATTCCTTAACCTTCTGCCAAGCACTTCGTGGCGCAAACATGTGTTCGCAAGCGGGAAACGAGAAAGAAGTACGCATTTGCGGCGCAAACATGTGTTCGCGGCGCGTACTGAATACATAAAAACTTCTTGGCTTTTTGCCAAGCAGTTTGCGGCGCCAACTCCTGGACGCGGCGCCAACTGGCAATTTCTTGGAATCCGAATCGCAGAAAACAACTTGCGATTTTGTCCTTATTTTACCGAATCATTACCAAACCGATTCCATTTTTACCAGATTTCACGTACAGTAAAAACAACACATATTATAACACACTTCAACCATCCAATTCACACCATACATGATCAATACGACATTATTAATCAATTCTCCCAAAACCTAACACTTCTACAACCTAAGCATAACTCAATTGACATAAACAACATGATCAATTCTATCATACTACCTATAATCCCATAATTGAAGATAAATGGAATAGTCCCCCCTTACTTGAAGGTTGATTCTTCGCCCTTCCTCTGTCGCACTTCTCTGCTTCTCTTCTCTTTTCACGTTCAAGCTTTTTATCTTCTCCTTGGTTCTATTCCTCTTTCCCACAATTCCTCTATTTTGTGGAAAAATAAAATAAAACTATTTTAATTAGTAATAAGGCCTAACAATGCACCCCCCTCTTTACTAATCACGACTTAAGCCCATTTGCTTAATTTCTCAATAATTCCAAATAATTGTCCATAATTCAATTAAATTAATTTTTAAATTAAATTATGAAAATATGGAGTGTTACAACTCTCCCCCAATAAAAGAGTTTTCGTCCTCAAAAACATACCTTAGGCAAATAACTCTGGGTAGGAATCCTTCATCAGACTTTCCAGTTCCCAAGTCACATTCCCACATGCTGGTCCTCCCCAAGCTACTCTGACCAGTGCTATCTCTTTTCCACGCAATTGTTTCAGCTTTCGATCTTCAATTCTCATAGGAAAAGCTTCAACTATCAGGTTATCCTTTACCTGCACATCATCTACCTAGATCACATGAGATGGATCCGCGATGTATTTCCTCAACTGTGATAATTGGAATATATTGTGCAAATTCGCAAGCGTTGGTGGAAATGCATTACGGTAAGCCACCTCTCCAACCCTCTTTGTAATTTGATACGGACCAATGAAACACGGAGTCAACTTCCTCGATTTCAATGCTCTACCAACACCAGTCGTAGGAGTCACTCTCAAGAACACATGATCTCCCTCTTGAAATTCAAGTGTCCTTCGTCTTTTATCATGGTAGCTTTTCGGACGACTCTAAGAAGCCTTCATCTTCTCATGAATCATCTTAATCTTCTATGTGGTCTCTTGTACAATTTCTGGTCCAATCACAGTACTCTCACCAGATTTATACCAACACAAAGGTGTTATACATATCCTACCATACAAAGCTTCAAATGGAGCCATACCAATGCTCGAATGAAAACTGTTGTTGTAGGAAAATTCGATCAACGACAAATAGCTATCCCATGCACCACCTTTTTCCGATACACAGGCACGTAACAAATCTTCCAATGACTGAATTGTCCTCTCAATCTGACCATCAGTTTGCAGATGATAAGCAGAACTCAACCTCAATTTAGTACCGAAAGCCTTCTGCAAACCTTCCCATAATCGAGATGTAAACCTTGGATCTCTATCTGATACAATACTCGAAGGAATACCATGCAGACTTACTATCTTCTCAATATACAATTGAGCTAATCTCTCCATCGGATAATCCATTCTCATCGGTATAAAGTGAGTAGACTTCGTCAACCTGTCCACAATAACCCAAATAGCTTCACAATTATTTACCGTCCTCGACAAACCAGAAACAAAATCCATAGATATACTATCACACTTCCATTCAGGAATAAATAACGGTTTCATAGCTCCATACGGCTTCTGATGTTCAATCTTCGATTTCTGGCAAGTCAAAAAGCATAAACAAATTCAGCTATCTCCTTTTTCATTCCAGGCCACCAAAACAACTTCTTCAAGTCATGATACATCTTGGTAGCACCAGGATGAATAATCAATCCACTACAATGTCCTTCCTTAAGAATACATCTTCTCAATTCAGCAACATCAGGAACATAAACACGATTGCCAAACCTCATTATACCATTCTCGTCGATTCTGAATTTACCTCCTTTACCTCGGTTAATCAGAGTCAACTTATCAACCAACTCTACATCAGTCTTCTGACCCTCTCGAATTTCCTCAAGAATACCACTAGTCAGCTTCAGCATACCCAATTTCCCAAGTCACATTCCCACATGCTGGTCCTCCCCAAGCTACTCTGACCAGTGCTATCTCTTTTCCACGCAATTGTTTCAGCTTTCGATCTTCAATTCTCATAGGAAAAGCTTCAACTGTCAGGTTATCCTTTACCTGCACATCATCTACCTAGATCACATGAGATGGATCCGCGATGTATTTCCTCAACTGTGATAATTGGAATATATTGTGCAAATTCGCAAGCGTTGGTGGAAATGCATTACGGTAAGCCACCTCTCCAACCCTCTTTGTAATCTGATACGGACCAATGAAACACAGAGTCAACTTCCTCGATTTCAATGCTCTACCAACACCAGTCGTAGGAGTCACTCTCAAGAACACATGATCTCCCTCTTGAAATTCAAGTTCCCTTCGTCTTTTATCATGGTAGCTTTTCGGACGACTCTAAGAAGCCTTCATCTTCTCATGAATCATCTTAATCTTCTATGTGGTCTCTTGTACAATTTCTGGTCCAATCACAGTACTCTCACCAGATTTATACCAACACAAAGGTGTTATACATATCCTACCATACAAAGCTTCAAATGGAGCCATACCAATGCTCGAATGAAAACTGTTGTTGTAGGAAAATTCGATCAACGACAAATAGCTATCCCATTGATCAGTGGTTTTCACACATATATTTACCGTTGTTTTTAAGTATGTTTCAGTTATTTTATTGAGTGTTTTATTTCTTTATTCTACATTTTATGCTTTGGTTGTGTATTTTACTGTTTGCAGGCTTAAAGGAATAAATCGAGACAAATCAATGCCAAAAAGTACAAAAAGGAGAGTTTTGAAGGAAGTGAAAAGTCAAGCTACATGAGGTCTGACACGACCACCTGTGTCACCTGAAACTGGCCATGTTAGGATGAAGCGTGGCAAAGAAAATGGAAAAGAGATGAAAGTCACAGGGCTGACACGGCTCGTGGTAGCAAGTGTGAGATCTAGAAATTTTCAGCATGTTTCTCATCGTGACAGGCGTGTAGTATTTTGATCATAACTGGAGCTTCGTAACTCGAAATGACGCGGTTCCGGTGGCAAAATTTCGCTAACGAAAAGGGCTACAACTTTCATGAAGAATGCAAATCCAAATTCTGAAGTTAAGGACCAACACGGCCCGTGTTACCTAACACGGCCACCCGTGTTAGCAGTGCTGAGTGTGATTTTGAAAAATTAAGTTCGGGAGGCCAACACGGCCACCCGTGTTGCCTGACACGGCCAGTGTTGGCTAAAACGCTGATTTTGCTGATTTTTGTGATTTTTAATTAAGTGTTGAGCCAAGGGACATTTTGGGTACTTCCAACCAACCTAAGTGAGTCTGCACTATTTAGGAGGGTTTTGAAGATGAATTAGGGACTTTTTGGCCGAGAGAAGAAACACGATTGAAGATTGGAGAAAACAAGGGTTTGGGAGAGAAGAAGGTTTTCATGAACGGAAGCGATTGAAGATCAACTATCATCTCAATTCTTGTAACGTCTCTATTTTATATTTTGTTTTCTTTGAACGATATGAGTAGCTAATCCCCAATGCTAGGGGGTGTCCCTAATTAACATTTGAATGATTTTGAATTCCGAATTTCAATAACATATTTCTCTTTTACATTCAATTTAATGGTATAAGGTTTTTAATGCTTTCCTCGTCGGACCAACTGGATTGATGTATGACTGACAATTAGGATTGACCTCCATTGTTAGGGTTTTTATACCATTATATTATAGTAGATATCACCTAGGACTAGGGATACCCTATAGTAACCGAATTGTTCTTGATTATAATAATACTTGATTTGATCACTAATTTCGAAGGACTTTGGGATTAGGATTTCAATGTTCAAAGGTTTGCCCACTAAGGACTTAGGAGCAAATACCCTTAAGAACCGGTAATTGATAAGTTGAATTTTGTTAATGAAACAAGGATTCAGAGTTGTTACATATGTTAATGCACACACCTACCCTGGCATGTTACTCATATTTGTCAAAAAGCCAATTTACTTTTCTGCTTATTTTAATTATTGTTTAGTGACAATTTGCAAACAAAACCCCAACATTAGTTTTTTGTTTAATTGAACTATAATTTGAACTTGGTATTAACGTGCAGTCCTTGAGATCGACATTCGGGGAATTTTCCCTTTATTACTACAGAGGCAAAATAGTACACTTGCTATTTTACCGATCACCCATGCACCACCTTTTTCCGATACACATGCACTTACTTCCTCTACAGGTTCCTAATAAAGAAGGGAAAGAGAGTCAGTACTTTCGGCCAATGGAAATGTTTAGCCGTTTGCAAATCACTATCCCATCTTTAGAAGGTTTAAAGTTAAAGCCAAGATTTGAAAAATTCATCACGGAGAGGTTCTCAAAGAAGAAGAAATTAACGGATAAGGAGGTTATCTCTCTTGAGGAGAGAAAAAAACAAATGAAGGAAGAGAGATCGCGAGTTGAAATGGTAAGAATTAAGGATGAAGAAACCAAACAAGCAAACATGAAATACTTTTGGGGCTTCACATTGGTAAGAAAAGTGCCAAGAAAACGAGACAATGGTTGATGATTCAACCATGAACCGTCGAGCCATGCGACGTTAAACGAAGCGCTTCGTGGAAGGCAAACCACACTTCTAATGTTTTGTTTTGTTTTGTTTTGCTTTTATTTCAGGAAATAATCAGGGAACCCGTCTGGTGAAAGCTAGGAGGCAGCAATTGATATTGCGTTACTCTCTGTAAGTCACCCTCTCGGACTTGTTACGAAACATTGAGGTCAATGTTTAGTTCAAGTTTGGGGGGTGGAGCTATTTATTTTTTGAATTGTTCAAATTTTCTGTTTTTTTTTTTATTATTTAATTATGTACTCCCAGTTAGAGTAAGTATTCCCATAACAAAGCAAGAATCTCAAGCAAAGTATCAACAATGAAGCAACATGTATGAAAGTGGTAGGAAATGAATGTTCAAACTTTTTTCAGTTTCACTTTCTTTTTCAATAAGTAACAAAGCAGGTATGAATTTTTGAACTCAAACTCTTAATGTGTGCAATGAAACTTAAGGTGTTAGTAAGTACTGTCAGAAGTTCTTTATGGTACATTGTTTATTGGATCGGCTTAGCTTTAACCATTGTGAGGAAAGCTTTCCATTGTCTACTATATGCAGGAGACCATCAATTATTTTGACTTGTTTGTATCATGCTAAACCGGTTGTTGCATCATCTGTGGAAATCTGTGAAAGTGATTTAGGCAATTGTTTGAATCTGAGAGTTCTTTTAGCCTATTCTAAACGTGCAACTTAATTTCTTCTGTGAGAGTGTGATCCTTTGCTAACCATTCTTTGAGCCTGAGGTCAAGGTAAGTGTCCTAATATGCACCAAGGAAATATCTGGTGAGTTTGATCTCAATAAAAAGTTTTGTTGTGGACCATCAACCATAAAATGTGGTGATGTGTTTTCTCTTTGACCTTTGTTAGAAAGTAGGGGAGCATTCATATAATCTAAATACAGGTTGATCTCCAAGTTGGGGAGAGCCACATTCAAAAGAAGAGTAAGTACATGTGGTAATTGGTGAAAGACAAAAGAAGTCGTAGCTTGAAAAAAAAAAAAAAAATTTTGGAAAATTGAACACCGTTTGAATATAACGGTTATTGAAAAAAAAAAGAGAAACCAAGCTACGAATGGAAAAGGATGATCGGGTGAGAGAATTAAAGTTATAGAGGAGAAGGAATGAGTTATGATTTGGATGCTTCCCTAGATTAGGAACAACCCTTGATTATCTTCTTTTCTTTGAATCTAAACCACACTACAACCCGAGAAAGACCTTCTGATTCTCAGATTCCACAGGACTTGATGCTAGCAATTTGGTGAACGTATGATATGGATTTTTGTTGATTGAATTGTTTGGATGAGTGTTAAACCCCTCTTTTATTCATCATACTTCTTGATGAGAGTGATTAGTGCTGATTCAATTACAATTGTGTAGTGTTTTGAACTTCTGAAGGTAATTTGCTTTCAAAGTTTGTTTCATGTGTATATTTTGAGTTTGCAGGTAGAAGAGGAGTATTTGACTTAGTTACTGGGTTGAACCACTTGAGAAAAACTTTTTGAAGAAAAACTTGTTGCATGATTGTCGGTAAGCTTTGCTAGAGGTAAGTAATTTTGTTTAGGGACAAACAAAACTCTAAGTTGGGGAGAGTCTGTTAGGAGTAAATTAATGGTAAATTCATGTGTTAATATAAGTGATTTCTTCTCTAGACCAATGCAAAAATGTGATGAATCCATAGGTTTCTATTAAGAATTGAACTAAATAAGTTTAGTTCGTGCGTAAATCAAATCGAATCACTTGTGGGTGTTATTGTTGCAGGTTCTGAGCTGAATAAGAACTTAAGAAGAACATGAGGAGGAAAGAAAGCGTGAAGTATCAAAGGCAGAAGAAAAAGATGGAAAGTACAAAGGGCGCGCCGCGAGAGTTCCTAGGGCGCGCCGCGAAAATATCTCTGTTTGAGGGGCGCGCCGCGCCAGTTCGATGCCGCGCCGCGGCCTCGGCGTTAAAAGCCCTAAACTTCTATTTAAAAGCCCTAGCTTCCAACTTTGTGGCATATACTTTTGTGAGCGAAATTAGGAGAGCAATCTGATTCTGAAGAGAAGAACAACAATTGAAGGTGGATTCTTTACCAATTGAAGACATTCCATTGATGAAGATGAATTCCTCCATTGATTCTTGTGTGTTCTTCATGTCTATGGAGAGCTAAATCCCTCTTGTTGAGTCTAAGGTAGTAGTTAGCCTATGAATATACATTGCCATTGATTAATTCCTGTGAACAATTGTTTGAATTCATTATCAATAAGAAACCTTGTTTTTATTCTTAAATTATCGTTGAATCTTTGATCGAAAGAAAGGATTTAACTTTTGCCCTAGGTTACTATATTGATTCAAGAGCAATTTGCAGAGATGGAATTGTGATTGGGTTTTCATAATTATCGTTCTTAATTACTATTATCGATATTGATATTTGGAGAGATCGAATCTCATACCGGTAAAAGTTTATCTAATTTGATTTGCAGACATGGAATCTTATTTGAGGATAAGTGAAGATAATGATTCAAAGGATTGTTCTATTGAGAATTAATTGATAATTGTATAGGATTAGGTTGATGAACCCTAAAGACTCAACATCTTTATTTAATTGTTAACACAAAGTCTGTTACTTGCTTTTATTTTATTAGTTGCTTTTGATATTATTATTAGTAAAAAAACAAACCAAACCAAGTTTCCTAACTCAAAATAAACAACTATAGAACGGCAGTGATATTAACCAATCCCTGTGGATACGATATATTACCGAAAATATTTACCCAAAAATACTTTCAACAAATTGGCGCCGTTGCCGGGGATTGGTGTCAATATCGCACGCATTGCAATAGTTTTTATTTTGAGTTAATTCCTTATTTTTAGTTAGATGATTTTTATTTATTTACTTATTTTTAGATTTTTTGTTTATTTACTTAATTTTAGATTTTTAGTTTAGATTTTTGTTTAGTTCCTTTATTTTAGATTTTTAGTTTAGTTCCTTTATTTTAGATTTTTAGTTAGTTACTTTATTTTAGATTTTTTTTATTACAATAGTCTTTTAATTTTGATTTTTTTATTTAGTATTATTATTTCTATCTTGCTATTTCACTTGGTTGCTAGTTTTGTAGATTTTTGTTTGATGGAGTGGTTTGACCCAAATATAAATGACGCGATTCATGCTCAAAACGAGATCCTTTTTCAACACATGGAGTATCTCATTCAAAGTATGTCACAGTACACACCTCAAGCTAATGAGTTTCATGATATCGGATGGTACACACCGGAAGATACGATGGAGTATCATATAGCTGACCATGAATATCAACAACAAGCCTTTCAACCGTACACTCAACCGTCGCCACAACAACAAGGTTATCAAAGTGGACCCTCTGAGTTAGAAGAGACCATGAATCAGTACATACAAATGTCAATGACAAATCAACAACAAGGGCTTTCACATTATAATCAAGGTTATCAAAGTGGACCCTCGGCGTTAGAGGAAACCATGAATCAATTCATGCAATTCTCTTTATCCATTCAACAAAACCGGGAAACGCAAGATGTTCAACTTACCAAACTCTTAACCGAGCAAAACGTAAGTCAAGTCTTAACTTTTCAAAACCCTATGACTGGTGTAGAAACTTGCAATGCGACTTCTATACAGAGTGTAAAACTGATTGATGAGGAAGATGATGACAAGGAAGATGTTGTTGAAAAGGATAATATAGAGCATATAAACATCAAGAAAAATATAGAAGTTGAGTATGAGCCCTCAATGAAGCTACCTTATCCAAGACCTCCTAAAAAAGTAGATGATGTGTTAGTCGAAGGAACAAAAAAGGAGGATATCATCAAAGAAGTTGTGAATGAGTCAGAAACTTCAAAAGTTGAAACTTTTTCAAAAGATAATATGGTGGACTTAGAATTGAAGAAGAGTAGTAATGCAAGTGAGCAGAGACTCTCATTGGAATTACTTCCTCTACAGGTTCCTAATAAAGAAGGGAATGAGAGTCAGTATTTTCGGCCAATGGAAATGTTTAGCCGTTTGCAAATCACTATCCCATCTTCAGAAGGTTTAAAGTTAAAGCCAAGATTTGAAAAATTCATCACGGAGAGGTTCTCAAAGAAGAAGAAATTAACGGATAAGGAGGTTATCTCTCTTGAGGAGAGAAAAAAACAAATGAAGGAAGAGAGATCGCGAGTTGAAATGGTAAGAATTAAGGATGAAGAAACCAAACAAGCAAACATGAAATACTTTTGGGGCTTCACATTGGTAAGAAAAGTGCCAAGAAAACGAGACAATGGTTGATGATTCAACCATGAACCGTCGAGCCATGCGACGTTAAACGAAGCGCTTCGTGGAAGGCAAACCACACTTCTAATGTTTTGTTTTGTTTTGTTTTGCTTTTATTTCAGGAAATAATCAGGGAACCCGTCTGGTGAAAGCTAGGAGGCAGCAATTGATATTGCGTTACTCTCTGTAAGTCACTCTCTCGGACTTGTTACGAAACATTGAGGTCAATGTTTAGTTCAAGTTTGGGGGGTGGAGCTATTTATTTTTTGAATTGTTCAAATTTTCTGTTTTTTTTTTATTATTTAATTATGTACTCCCAGTTAGAGTAAGTAGTCCCATAACAAAGCAAGAATCTCAAGCAAAGTATCAACAATGAAGCAACATGTATGAAAGTGGTAGGAAATGAATGTTCAAACTTTTTTCAGTTTCACTTTCTTTTTCAATAAGTAACAAAGCAGGTATGAATTTTTGAACTCAAACTCTTAATGTGTGCAATGAAACTTAAGGTGTTAGTAAGTACTGTCAGAAGTTCTTTATGGTACATTGTTTATTGGATCGGCTTAGCTTTAACCATTGTGAGGAAAGCTTTCCATTGTCTACTATATGCAGGAGACCATCAATTATTTTGACTTGTTCGTATCATGCTAAACCGGTTGTTGCATCATCTGTGGAAATCTGTGAAAGTGATTTAGGCAATTGTTTGAATCTGAGAGTTCTTTTAGCCTATTCTAAACGTGCAACTTAATTTCTTCTGTGAGAGTGTGATCCTTTGCTAACCATTCTTTGAGCCTGAGGTCAAGGTAAGTGTCCTAATATGCACCAAGGAAATATCTGGTGAGTTTGATCTCAATAAAAAGTTTTGTTGTGGACCATCAACCATAAAATGTGGTGATGTGTTTTCTCTTTGACCTTTGTTAGAAAGTAGGGGAGCATTCATATAATCTAAATACAGGTTGATCTCCAAGTTGGGGAGAGCCACATTCAAAAGAAGAGTAAGTACATGTGGTAATTGGTGAAAGACAAAAGAAGTCGTAGCTTGAAAAAAAAAAAAATTTTTGGAAAAATGAACACCGTTTGAATATAACGGTTATTGAAAAAAAAAAAAGAGAAACCAAGCTACGAATGGAAAAGGATGATCGGGTGAGAGAATTAAAGTTATAGAGGAGAAGGAATGAGTTATGATTTGGATGCTTCCCTAGATTAGGAACAACCCTTGATTATCTTCTTTTCTTTGAATCTAAACCACACTACAACCCGAGAAAGACCTTCTGATTCTCAGATTCCACAGGACTTGATGCTAGCAATTCGGTGAACGTATGATATGGATTTTTGTTGATTGAATTGTTTGGATGAGTGTTAAACCCCTCTTTTATTCATCATACTTCTTGATGAGAGTGATTAGTGCTGATTCAATTACAATTGTGTAGTGTTTTGAACTTCTGAAGGTAATTTGCTTTCAAAGTTTGTTTCATGTGTATATTTTGAGTTTGCAGGTAGAAGAGGAGTATTTGACTTAGTTACTGGGTTGAACCACTTGAGAAAAACTTTTTGAAGAAAAACTTGTTGCATGATTGTCGGTAAGCTTTGCTAGAGGTAAGTAATTTTGTTTAGGGACAAACAAAACTCTAAGTTGGGGAGAGTTTGTTAGGAGTAAATTAATGGTAAATTCATGTGTTAATATAAGTGATTTCTTCTCTAGACCAATGCAAAAATGTGATGAATCCATAGGTTTCTATTAAGAATTGAACTAAATAAGTTTAGTTCGTGCGTAAATCAAATCGAATCACTTGTGGGTGTTATTGTTGCAGGTTCTGAGCTGAATAAGAACTTAAGAAGAACATGAGGAGGAAAGAAAGCGTGAAGTATCAAAGGCAGAAGAAAAAGATGGAAAGTACAAAGGGCGCGCCGCGAGAGTTCCTAGGGCGCGCCGCGAAAATATCTCTGTTTGAGGGGCGCGCCGCGCCAGTTCGATGCCGCGCCGCGGCCTCGGCGTTAAAAGCCCAAAACTTCTATTTAAAATCCCTAGCTTCCAACTTTGTGGCATATACTTTTGTGAGCGAAATTAGGAGAGCAATCTGATTCTGAAGAGAAGAACAACAATTGAAGGTGGATTCTTTACCAATTGAAGACATTCCATTGATGAAGATGAATTCCTCCATTGATTCTTGTGTGTTCTTCATGTCTATGGAGAGCTAAATCCCTCTTGTTGAGTCTAAGGTAGTAGTTAGCCTATGAATATACATTGCCATTGATTAATTCCTGTGAACAATTGTTTGAATTCATTATCAATAAGAAACCTTATTTTTATTCTTAAATTATCGTTGAATCTTTGATCGAAAGAAAGGATTTAACTTTTGCCCTAGGTTACTATATTGATTCAAGAGCAATTTGCAGAGATGGAATTGTGATTGGGTTTTCATAATTATCGTTCTTAATTACTATTATCGATATTGATATTTGGAGAGATCGAATCTCATACCGGTAAAAGTTTATCTAATTTGATTTGCAGACATGGAATCTTATTTGAGGATAAGTGAAGATAATGATTCAAAGGATTGTTCTATTGAGAATTAATTGATAATTGTATAGGATTAGGTTGATGAACCCTAAAGACTCAACATCTTTATTTAATTGTTAACACAAAGTCTGTTACTTGCTTTTATTTTATTAGTTGCTTTTGATATTATTATTAGTAAAAAAACAAACCAAACCAAGTTTCCTAACTCAAAATAAACAACTATAGAACGGCAGTGATATTAACCAATCCCTGTGGATACGATATATTACCGAAAATATTTACCCAAAAATACTTTCTTGTCGACTAACTCGCGAGAGTGTGACGACTTCAGCTTAATATTGTCCTCTTCAAAGATTCAACTGCAGTCAACCAAATCAACAAACCTGTGAATCCTCTGATATCTGATACCCTGTTTAATCTCATCACGGAGATTATTCTCAAACTTAACACACTTCGAGAACTCGCTAGCCTAATCATTGTTGTAGTGGACATAGTACTTCGCCAGTTCAACAAACTTGGACGCATACTCCGGCACGGTCATGTTACCTTGTGTCAGCTCCAAAAATTCAAACTCTTTCCTGCCTCTAACATCCTCAGGAAAGTACCTCCGCAAGAATTCTCTCTTGAACACAGTCCAAGTAATTGCAACACCAGTAGCTTACAGTTCATTCCTACTAGCCATCCACCAATCATCAGCTTCTTCAGACAGCATGTGAGTACCATATCTCACCTTTAGATTTTCATCGCAATCAATCAACCGGAAGATCCTTTCAATTTCCTTCAGCCACCTCTGAGCGCCTTCGGGATCGTGAGTGCCTTTGAACAACGGAGGGTTGTTCCTCTGAAAATTGTCCAGCTTCTTGTCAACACAGATTCCAGCCCCATTGGTATTCCATCCCAGCACACCCACAATCATGCCCAGAGCCTCAGCAATCGCGTCGTCTTTTCTTCCTCCTCTTCCGGCCATTGTTCTGCTAAATATAAAACAATATTTATTAGAACAAGAAGTATCGATAGTGTCAACCTTACACTAATTGCATACGAGGGATTAACCGACACTAAGACTATGACTCAAACGATCGACTATGCTCTGATACCACTAATTGTAACACCCCTCTAATACCCCGCATAAATATTAAACAATAATAACATTAAACATGAAAAAGGGCATTACAACTTCCATATAATTAAAGCAATACTCATTTCATTCCATAAAAGAGAACGTCAAGCCAAACTTATTCAGATCATCATCTTAACACAGAGGAATTATCTTTAACATCTGAATAATAAAACAACCAAGTCATAGACTTAAAACACCAACATAATCAGTCCACCCGAATAAAAAGAGTTTAACAAGTAACTTTAAACAACATTCTCAGTGTTACACGACAAGAGCATGACACGGACCCAACTGACTCTAACGAACCACTTGACGAGCTAATCCTCACCCAGTACGAGAGCTACTCCTCAATCTAAAAAATAACAACAGTAAGGGTGAGTCTCATTCATATTTAACTAATGTTATAAAATATAGATAATAGAATATCAATCACATATCATTCACCCAATTACAGTTACGGTCAAATTCCCAAACACACAATTAATCACAACCAATACACGATCACACGTATTATAACATTGGACAATCTTCCATTCATGTTATAATAACACAAGTAACCTAATGCAATGCAACTACATGCATGTGGTACCAAAATCTAGGATAACCCATCTCACCGATCCACCATCGTCAAGGATACGACAACACCCACTCACTAATTCCACACAATGGGAAGTAGCTACCACTGATCCACCATCATCAAGGATCAGCCATGTAATGATTATGAAATGCATGTATCAACCATAACATGCTTATCATCCACATAAACCAACCAAATGTCATAATCATCAACCAATAGAGTAATCAATAGCCACACACAGTTTATGCTATCCTCAACAAAATAGAGTGCATATTTTACATCAACAATGTATGTATAACAAACACCAATTACAACCACGGCCTCATAACAGTAAACATTCATTAATGTACCTGTACGCAAAAACCATCACAATTAAATAAAATCGAGAGTTTTTAAAATAATTTTGGCTCACGACCCAAAACACTATTTTATTATGCAACTAATTTGATTAGTTTTACTATGCTTAAAACGGCACCAAAATCTGATTTACGGTTTAAAAGTTATGCCTCTTTAGCACTTTCCAAAATGGCCTGTCACTAACAGCACGCAGCACCAACATTGGTTCGCAGGGCGAACTGAACGAGTAAAAATTCCTTAACCTTCTGCCAAGCACTTCGTGGCGCAAACATGTGTTCGCAAGCGGGAAACGAGAAAGAAGTACGCATTTGCGGCGCAAACATGTGTTCGAGGCGCGTACTGAATACATAAAAACTTCTTGGCTTTTTGCCAAGCAGTTCGCGGCGCTAACTCCTGGACGCGGCGCGAACTGGCAATTTCTTGGAATCCGAATCGCAGAAAACAACTTGCGATTTTGTCCTTATTTTACCGAATCATTACCAAACCGATTCCATTTTTACCAGATTTCACGTACAGTAAAAACAACACATATTATAACACACTTCAACCATCCAATTCACACCATACATGATCAATACGACATTATTAATCAATTCTCCCAAAACCTAACACTTCTACAACCTAAGCATAACTCAATTGACATAAACAACATGATCAATTCTATCATACTACCTATAACCCCATAATAGAAGATAAATGGAATAGTCCCCCCTTACTTGAAGGTTGATTCTTCGCCCTTCCTCTGTCGTACTTCTCTGCTTCTCTTCTCTTTTCACGTTCAAGCTTTTTATCTTCTCCTTGGTTCTATTCCTCTTTCCCACAATTCCTCTATTTTGTGGAAAAATAAAATAAAACTATTTTAATTAGTAATAAGGCCTAACAATGCACCCCCTCTTTACTAATCACGACTTAAGCCCATTTGCTTAATTTCTCAATAATTCCAAATAATTCCAAATAATTGTCCATAATTCAATTAAATTAATTTTTAAATTAAATTATGAAAATATGGAGTGTTACAACTCTCCCCCAATAAAAGAGTTTTCGTCCTCAAAAACATACCTTAGGCAAATAACTCTGGGTAGGAATCCTTCATCTGACTTTCCAGTTCCCAAGTCACATTCCCACATGCTGGTCCTCCCCAAGCTACTCTGACCAGTGCTATCTCTTTTCCACGCAATTGTTTCAGCTTTCGATCTTCAATTCTCATAGGAAAAGCTTCAACTGTCAGGTTATCCTTTACCTGCACATCATCTACCTAGATCACATGAGATGGATCCGCGATGTATTTCCTCAACTGTGATAATTGGAATATATTGTGCAAATTCGCAAGCGTTGGTGGAAATGCATTACGGTAAGCCACCTCTCCAACCCTCTTTGTAATCTGATACGGACCAATGAAACACGGAGTCAACTTCCTCGATTTCAATGCTCTACCAACACCAGTCGTAGGAGTCACTCTCAAGAACACATGATCTCCCTCTTGAAATTCAAGTGTCCTTCGTCTTTTATCATGGTAGCTTTTCGGACGACTCTAAGAAGCCTTCATCTTCTCATGAATCATCTTAATCTTCTATGTGGTCTCTTGTACAATTTCTGGTCCAATCACAGTACTCTCACCAGATTTATACCAACACAAAGGTGTTATACATATCCTACCATACAAAGCTTCAAATGGAGCCATACCAATGCTCGAATGAAAACTGTTGTTGTAGGAAAATTCGATCAACGACAAACAGCTATCCCATGCACCACCTTTTTCCGATACACAGGCACGTAACAAATCTTCCAATAACTGAATTGTCCTCTCAGTCTGACCATCAGTTTGCAGATGATAAGCAGAACTCAACCTCAATTTAGTACCGAAAGCCTTCTGCAAACCTTCCCATAATCGAGATGTAAACCTTGGATCTCTATCTGATACGATACTCGAAGGAATACCATGCAGACTTACTATCTTCTCAATATACAATTGAGCTAATCTCTCCATCGGATAATCCATTCTCATCGGTATAAAGTGAGTAGACTTCGTCAACCTGTCCACAATAACCCAAATAGCTTCACAATTATTTACCGTCCTCGACAAACCAGAAACAAAATCCATAGATATACTATCACACTTCCATTCAGGAATAAATAACGGTTTCATAGCTCCATACGGCTTCTGATGTTCAATCTTCGACTTCTGGCAAGTCAAAAAGCATAAACAAATTCAGCTATCTCCTTTTTCATTCCAGGCCACCAAAACAACTTCTTCAAGTCATGATACATCTTGGTAGCACCAGGATGAATAATCAATCCACTACAATGTCCTTCCTCAAGAATACATCTTCTCAATTCAGCAACATCAGGAACATAAACACGATTGCCAAACCTCATTATACCATTCTCGTCGATTCTGAATTTACCTCCTTTACCTCGGTTAATCAGAGTCAACTTATCAACCAACTCTACATCAGTCTTCTGACCCTCTCGAATTTCCTCAAGAATACCACTAGTCAGCTTCAGCATACCCAATTTAACACTGTTAGGAGTGTCTTCGTATATTAAACACAAATCTCTGAATTGTTCAATTAAGTTCAACTCCTTCACCATTAACATAGACATATGCAAGGACTTCCTACTCAAAGCATCGGCAACAACGTTTGCTTTACCCGGATGGTAATTCAGTCCAAAATCATAATCCTTGAGAAATTCTAACCATCTTCTTTGTCTCATATTTAGCTCTTTTTTGTCAAATAGATACTTCAAACTCTTGTGATTGCTAAATACTTCAAACCTCGAACCATACAGATAATGCCTCCATAGCTTCAAGACAAATACAACTGCTGCCAACTCTAAGTCATGAGTCGGATAATTCTTCTCATGAAATTTGAGTTGTCTTGACGCATAAGCGACTACCTACCTGTTGATTCTGTATTAGCATACCTCTTAATCCCATCAATGAAGCATCACAATAAACAAAAAATGATTTCGCCGGATTTGGAAAAATCAAGATCGGCGCACTAGTCAACCTCCTCTTTAACTCTTGGAATCCTTCTTCACATTTCGAATCCCAGATGAACGCTTGACCCTTCCTAGTCAACTTAGTTAACGACAACGCTAACTTTGAAAAGCCTTTAATGAACTTTCTATAATAACCCGCCAGACCAAGAAAACTACGGATTTCAGAAACTGACTTCGGAGCTTCCCACTGAGACACAACTTCTACCTTTGTTGGATCCACGACGATACCATTTTTGGAAATCACATGTCCAAGGAAACTCACTTTGCTTAACCAAAAATCACACTTCGACAGTTTAGCATACAGTTTCTCCTCTTTCAGCAATTCTAATACCACTCTAAGATGATTTGCATGCTCTTCTTCATTCTTATAATATATTAAAATATCATCTATGAACACGCATGCCCTAACCAGTTGATCCATTAGATCATCAATCCTCGGTAACAGATACCGATTTTTTATAGTAACTTTATTCACCTGTCTATAATCCACACACAACCTCATTGAGCCTTCTCTCTTCTTCACTAGTAACACTGGTGCACCCGACGGTGAAACACTAAGACGAATAAATTCCTTCTCAAGTAACTCTTCCAATTGACTCTTAAATTCAGTCAATTCTGATGCCGACATGCGATAAGGTGCCATCGACACAGAACTAGTTCCCGGAATTAACTTAATAGCAAATTCCACTTCTCTCTCAGGTGGCAAATCTCTAACATCTTCTGGAAAGACTTCGGGAAAGTCGCATACTACCGGTAAATCACCACTCATCACTTTCTCCTTCACTGCCATAGATGCAATCAACATAAACACGGAAGCCCCGTCCTTAACCGCTTTATCTACCTGCCTAGCTGTCATCGCCAAACCTTCCCCACTCACATCTTCCGGAAAAATAACCGTCTTCAAGAAACAATTGATATGAACCCGATTGAATTTCAACTAGTTTATTCCCATAATAACATCGAGTTGTTCCAACGGAAGGCACACTAAATCCATTCTGAATTCTCTACCAAAGATATCAATTGGATAATTCAAGCAAGCAAACGAAGTATTCACTGAACCCGACGCAGGAGTGACAATGACCATACTTCCATTTATATCATATATTTCTAAATTCAACCTTTTAGCACAATCCATAGAAATAAAAGAGTGTGTCGCGCCAGTGTCTATAATCGCAATTAAAGGAGTGCCATGGATAAAACATGTACCTTTAATTAATCGATCCTCTAGAGTAGTCTCGGAACCAGATAAGGCGAACACCTTACCACCAGCTTGATTCTTCCTCGACTTAGGACACTTAGGACTAATATGGCCCTCTTCTCCGCAGTTGAAACAAGTTACAGTGTTTCCTCTGCACTCAATAGCAATGTGACCTACCTTTCCACATTTATAGCACTTCTTTTCTTCACTTTTGCACTCGTGAATGTGATGTCCAGGTTCTCCACACTTGAAGCACTTAGTAGGGGCACTAGAGTCTCCCCCACTAGGCTTCTTCCAACCTCCAGCTTTCTGGTTACCTTTACCATACGGCTTACCACGATCCATATGCTTCTTCCCTTTCTTGTCGACTAACTCGCGAGAGTGTGACGACTTCAGCTTAATATTGTCCTCTTCAAAGATTCAACTGCAGTCAACCAAATCAACAAACCTGTGAATCCTCTGATATCTGATACCCTGTTTAATCTCATCACGGAGATTATTCTCAAACTTAACACACTTCGAGAACTCGCTAGCCTAATCATTGTTGTAGTGGACATAGTACTTCGCCAGTTCAACAAACTTGGACGCATACTCCGGCACGGTCATGTTACCTTGTGTCAGCTCCAAAAATTCAAACTCTTTCCTGCCTCTAACATCCTCAGGAAAGTACCTCCGCAAGAATTCTCTCTTGAACACAGTCCAAGTAATTGCAACACCAGTAGCTTACAGTTCATTCCTACTGGCCATCCACCAATCATCAGCTTCTTCAGACAGCATGTGAGTACCATATCTCACCTTTAGATTTTCATCGCAATCAATCAACCGGAAGATCCTTTCAATTTCCTTCAGCCACCTCTGAGCGCCTTCGGGATCGTGAGTGCCTTTGAACAACGGAGGGTTGTTCCTCTGAAAATTGTCCAGCTTCTTGTCAACACAGATTCCAGCCCCATTGGTATTCCATCCCAGCACACCCACAATCATGCCCAGAGCCTCAGCAATCGCGTCGTCTTTTCTTCCTCCTCTTCCGGCCATTGTTCTGCTAAATATAAAACAATATTTATTAGAACAAGAAGTATCGATAGTGTCAACCTTACACTAATTGCATACGAGGGATTAACCGACACTAAGACTATGACTCAAACGATCGACTATGCTCTGATACCACTAATTGTAACACCCCTCTAATACCCCGCATAAATATTAAACAATAATAACATTAAACATGAAAAAGGGCATTACAACTTCCATATAATTAAAGCAATACTCATGTCATTCCATAAAAGAGAACGTCAAGCCAAACTTATTCAGATCATCATCTTAACACAGAGGAATTATCTTTAACATCTGAATAATAAAACAACCAAGTCATAGACTTAAAACACCAATATAATCAGTCCACCCGAATAAAAAGAGTTTAACAAGTAACTTTAAACAACATTCTCAGTGTTACACGACAAGAGCATGACACGGACCCAACTGACTCTAACGAACCACTTGACGAGCTAATCCTCACCCAATACGAGAGCTACTCCTCAATCTAAAAAATAACAACAGTAAGGGTGAGTCTCATTCATATTTAACTAATGTTATAAAATATAGATAATAGAATATCAATCACATATCATTCACCCAATTACAGTTACGGTCAAATTCCCAAACACACAATTAATCACAACCAATACACGATCACACGTATTATAACATTGGACAATCTTCCATTCATGTTATAATAACACAAGTAACCTAATGCAATGCAACTACATGCATGTGGTACCAAAATCTGGGATAACCCATCTCACCGATCCACCATCGTCAAGGATACGACAACACCCACTCACTAATTCCATACAATGGGAAGTATCTACCACTGATCCACCATCATCAAGGATCAGCCACGTAATGATTATGAAATGCATGTATCAACCATAATATGCTCATCATCCACATAAACCAACCAAATGTCATAATCATCAACCAGTACAGTAATCAATAGCCACACACAGTTTATGCTATCCTCAACCAAATAGAGTACATATTTTACATCAACAATGTATGTATAACAAACACCAATTACAACCACGACCTCATAACGGTAAACATTCATTAATGTACCTGTACGCATAAACCACCACAATAAAATAAAATCGAGTGTTTTTAAAATAATTTCGGCTCACGACCCAAAACACTATTTTATTATGCAAATAATTTGATTAGTTTTACTATGCTTAAAACGGCACCAAAATCTGATTTACGGTTTACAAGTTATGCCTCTTTAGCACTTTCCAAAATGGCCTATAACTAACAGCACGCAGCGCCAATATTGGTTCGCGGCGCGAACTGAACGAGTAAAAATCCTTAACCTTCCGCCAAGCACTTCGCGGCACAAACATGTGTTCGCGCCATGAAACGAGAAAGAAGTACGCATTCGCGGCGCAAACATGTGTTTGTGGCGCGTACTGAATACATCAAAACTTCTTGGCTTTCGGCCAAGCAGCACGCGGCGCCAACTCCTGGACGCGGCGCCAACTGGCAATTTCCAGGAATCCGAATTGTAGAAAACAGCCTGCAATTTTGTCCTTATTTCACCGAATCATTACCAAACCGATTCCATTTTTACCAGATTTCACGTACAGTAAAAACAACACATATTGTAACACACTTCAATCATCCAATTCACACCATACATGATCAATACGACATTATTAATCAATTCTCCCAAAACCTAACACTTCTACAACCTAAGCATAACTCAATTGACATAAACAACATGATCAATTCTATCCTACTACCTATAACCCCATAATAGAAGATAAATGGAATAGTCCCCCCTTACCTGAAGGTTGATTCTTCGCCCTTCCTCTAACGCACTTCTCTGCTTCTCTTCTCTTTTCACGTTCAAGCTTTTTCTCTTCTCATTGGTTCTATTCCTCTTTCCCACAATTCCTCTATTTTGTGGAAAAATAAAATAAAACTATTTTAATTAGTAATAGGACCTACCAATGCACCCCTTCTTTACTAATCACGACTTAAGCCCATTTGCTTGATTTCTCAATAATTCCAAATAATTCCAAATAATTCTCCATAATTCAATTAAATTAATTTTTAAATTAAATTATGAAAATATGGAGTGTTACAATTGCATACACAGACTTTTCTAGTGAGGGATCTTTTACAGTATCTCCTTCCAAAGTAAGGCTCTCATGGAGCAGTTCTAGGTAGTGTCCATTGACATTGAATTTTGTATTAGTGCCTTCTCCTTTTATTCCAAGATCAAAGAACGATTTTCGATAAGTAGAATTTTCTAATGGGAACGTGAAAGTGATCTCATTTTTCATATTATCAAGGATCAAAGAGTTAAGGGCATGCCTCACTACTTTTGCTTCACCTTCAAGTAAGATCTTATGCATATACATGGTTGGGATAATATTAGGAATGTTAGCCAGGGTCCATCCATTTCCCTTCTTATATTCCTGCAATAATTTCTCTTCTTGCTCAAATTCAAACTTTGATGAATAATTTAAATCTCCAAGAAGTGGTTCAAGCTCTAAAGAAAATGGGTTTTCAATGGACGGTATGTTTGGGGAATTTGGTCAGTCAAGAGCTCAAACTTCATAAATAGCTTCATTTATACTATCACCCTGCAAGGCAGCATAAATCTTTGCACAAATAACACAAAGGTTACTGTTAGTACAATCATCACACAAATAAACATCATCAAAACCAGATAAAGATGGAAAATCAGTGGAAAACAAATCAGAATAATTTCATCATCAACATCAAATTTTTTTATTTTTCTTTTCATGAATGCCCAAAATGATTGGTGATCTTCTTGAATTTGTTTCTCCAACCATGTCCATAATGTAAAAATCTGCATGAAAAATCAAGTCTTTAACTTGAACAAGTACATGTTCCACTACTTCAAAAGGTCTGGCATTGCTCTTGTTTGCCAACTGAATAGTAAGACCTGTATGCTCAAAAGGACCAAGATCAAAATGGCTAAAAATAGAAGTAGGTATACCATAAATAGAAGCTCCTAAATCTAACATGCAACTTTCGAATTTACTATCCTCAATGGTACATTGAATAGCAAAAGTTCATGGGTCCTTGCATTTTTATAGCATTTTTTAGGGCTGGAACGGTGACCTTTTCATGAAAAGGTTTAGGCTGAATAAGAGTCGAAACATTTCATTCCAAATTGATTTTCGCATTTCACTTCAGCCTTCTCTTGTGTGCGCACAAATCTTTTAGTAGTTTTGCGTATTTTGGAACCTGATTAATCACATCAAGTAGTGGAATGTTCCCTGCCACCTTTCTGAATACATCCACAATCTCTCTCTCTCTCTCTCTCTCTCTCTCTCTCTCTCTATCTCTCTCTTTCTCTCCCTCTCTCTCTCTCTCTGTTAGTTGCCATTCTCAACACCATGTTATTATTGAAGAAAACTGCATGTATATTGAGAAGATTAGAGATATTTGACAAGATGACATGATTGAGGAAAATTTATCGAATTGTTCTTTTGATAAGAAAAGTTGTTAGACATGGACTTAGAAATATTTTCTAAGTTTTTGATATTTGGTTCGACAGAAACAAGCCTTCGATAAGAGGTTAAGTCTGGACGAAGGCGTGGCCGGGTAGTGCAAGTATAAACACTCAGCCTAAAAAAATTATGTAACACCACTATAAATAGTAGGAAGACGACTCTGTCAACATCGGCAAGACTCTCAAACAATCTTCGGTGAATACTTACAAGGGGCTCTGACCCATAAGCCGGTTAAGTCTTCGGGCCACTGTCCGCAACTCGGTCAACCTCGCCAAGGCTCTCAAACCATCTTCGGCGAATCCTTGCAAGGGGCTCTGAACCACAAAGACTACCCGATCAACCTCGTTAAAGCTCTTAAACGACCTTACAGGGGGCTCTGTACCCAATAACAAAAAATTCTAAGCGCACTCTTAAGCATATGGCATAATCGACTTCGGCCAGGTTAAGTAAACTTAAACCTCTGGCCTAACCGAATCCAAGTGTACTTGAAGTCTCTAAAATAAAACAAAAATTCCGAGCATTCTCAAAAACTCAGACAAAACAAAATTAAAACTTCTCGTCCAGGAGACAAGTAGTTATAAATGTCTCGCTTAAAAATTCGGGTATATAAAATAAAGATCATCCAGAAATCAAATATACTTAAGCATATGAGTTATGTGCAAGATAAAATGGATATCCAAATAGAGATGAAAACCAAGTAAGCTACCTGGTCAAGAAATCAAGTAGGCTAGAAAATAACTCGAAAGCACAAAAGCATTTAATATTAGCTAGCACAAGTAAATAAAAAACGCTTGGGGCTTACATAACACGAGCTTTCACCCGCTTCATAATCGTGGAGCTATATAAGTCGTCATAACGAAGCAGTAAAAGGAACGAAAGTTCTTATTTATGATTGACGATAATGATAAAATACAAAAGCAAGAATAAAAAACTATTCTTCTTATTTGCGGAGTCGATGATCTTCATATATGAGGTATTGAAGCCAATCTTCAATTTAGTCTCTGTGACTTTACTCTTTTGAGTATTGGAAGTATTCTTCACATTCTGAGAAATTCGACCTTGAAAGCTCGACCCATTCCCAGTCTCGCCAACACTTTCTTTTACCTTTCTCGAATTGCATGGTCTTGAGACTTCAAAGGGTTGTTTACCTCCATTTTTATCCATTTTTAAAAGGAGAAAATGATCTTAAAATTAAAAAAAAAATCATTTGCCACACCTTATATAGGGACTTTGGGAAAGGCACAAACATGAATATAATCGGCAAAAATAAAAGTTGTACAAATCTAAAGTAAAAAAGATTAAAGCAAAAATGACCATACGATTATAAAAGCTACATAGGACAGTTCAAAAGACAAATCCCTTAGACAAAAGCCATTGGCATACGCCTTAAGGTGATTGTTCGCCACTAAGCCGGTTACGCCCCTAGGCCTCAGTCTGCACCTATTAACACTCCTCGTTTAAAAGAGTCGAGTAATAAAATGACACTCTCTATTTAAGGGCCGAGTTCTAAAATAAACACTCCTCGGGTAAAAGGTGAAACCCTTTCTATGGCCACAACTAATAGAAAGAAAAGGGAGTATAATATCTGTAACACCCCTTACTAACCCCGCAACAATTTAAACAAGTATTCAGAGTATATGAAAATAAGGGTGCCACAATTCATAATAAATAAACATCATTCAGTCATGTCATGCATTCACTAAGGTAATCATCATAAATTAAAACGTTTAAAACATCGTTAAAACTTATCCTTCAAAACATCAAAACATAACTAGAGTTATCAAACATAAACTCTAAACATCGCGTCCCCAGTGTTACAACTATCAGAGCATGACACCTGACGCTAACTAAATAATTGACTCATGAGCTAATCCTCACCGAGTCGAACAACCGCTATCCTTAATCTGAAAATGACAACATGTAAGGGTGAGTCTCATCATAATTAACAAATGTAATAAGGTTATAAAGCAATAACACATCACATTTGCATTATTCACCCAATTGTTTCATAAACAGACATTCAAAACAAGTCTCATCATCACAAACAAACAACCAACACATCATCAAATTTACAACACTGGAATACATCCAATCATGTTATAAAATTATGCATATGTATGAATTGACACTATGCATGTGGTACCAACATTATCAAATGGGAATAACCCATGATCGATCCAACATCATCAAGATACGGCCCTACCAGCACAGATTCCACACAATGGGAATCATGCCCTTCACTGATCCAACACATCATCATGGATACAGTATCATCAATAAACATGAATGAATGCAACATATACAACATACTTATACCATCATCATCATCATCATCAATATCATCATCATCATCAAGTATGTTCATATATATTAACATCATTCAATTACAATTCCATCATCATCATCATACAAAAAACATACACGTATTTACACCAATCATCATCATCAATAAGAAATAGCATACATGTATTTTCATCATTCTAAAACCAATCAATCATCATCATCATCATATATTATTTATAAGGTTCGTTTAGCTCGAAACAGCACATCAAACAGACCAACAGTTAAAAAGTTATGCATCTTTGAACTTTTTAAAATATCCCAAACATCAACAGCACGCGGCGCCATCTTGGTTCGCGGCACGAACTGAGCGTCTCAAAAATCCTTGGCTCTCTGCCAAGCTATTCGCAGCGCAAACATATGCACGCGACACGAAACGAGAAAAAGTTATGCCTTCGCGGCGCCAACACTGGTATGCGGCGCGACCTGTGCGTATCACAACTTCCTGGCATTCTGCCCCTCTGTTCGCGGCACAATCGATGTACGCGGCGCGAACCGGTAATTTCAGAAACCCCAACCTGCAGAAAATAACATTCTACACATTCCAAACTCACTCATTTCATACCAGTACGGACCTAAGGAAATGGAATGCACATACAACACGGAATACACCTCATAACACACCAATTACGCATCAATTGAGACCATAATAACACAAACATCATGGATTCAAACATAGGGATCAAACATCATACAATTTGACTCAATCCCTAAATCTATCATATGACTCAATCGACCCGAATTCTACATCTATTCAGTATTATCAACCCCTAACCCGATAATAGATGCTAATCAGATAAGTCCCCCCTTACCTTAGCCAAATTCTTGAATTAGTTCCTCTTCCTCTTTGGTTCTCCTTCACGTTCTTCAGCTCCTCTTCTCACAACTTCTGATTTTCACGTTCTAACTTTCCCCTCTCTTCTTGTTTTCCCTTATTTTATGAAAAACATAAAATTAGAAATGGGCTCCTACACAATTACACCCCCACTTTACTAATTCCACCGCACGACCCAATAACTTAACATTTTATATTTTTCCACATAATTCGATAAAACGTTAATTTCCCATAATTAATTTAAAACTCGATTAAATTAATTAAATAAGAATTTTCGGGATGTTATAATATCCATAATCTTGAAGGGATTCTAGCAAGAATCGATTGAGTGTAAGTGCATGGAATTATGAGGCTCTTTATAACCGAACACTTCATCCTAGTAACGAGACTCGTGCTCGGGGGGCTTGTTATATTCCCCATAATTCTCCAGGCCAAGGACAATCAGTTATGTCGATCAATGCAATGGTAATAGAAGCCGACTAATCATATACTGGTCTGGTTGCGCCTGGCCAAGTTATGCCTGGCCGAGTTGTACAATACTTATGGATAGCGGTTACGAACGTTACAAGTCATTATGGGCAGTTACGAATGTTATAGTACTTATGGACAGTTACAACCGTTACAAGCACATTAATAACCATTACACAAGAACATTTCCGGTTTTTTACACAGGAACACTTCCAAGTAGTGATTTAGTTGCTTGCAGGATCAATTAGATTGGTCCTAGAACATATATGTCTAAGTTTCTAAAATTTGTTGTAGTTTGTGTTTAAAAGAAAAAAAAATAAGCAATATAGAAATGATTTGCAACAATGGAAAATAACGTAAAAAGAATTTGACAGAACAATAAAGTGCAGAAAAAATAACTTAATGAAATTGACTTTGTATTGAATAAATGAAAATGGTGTTTCATACGTACATTTTCACTCAATGACTCTTTTCTCAATATGCTAGATACTTTGAGTAATCATGAGTTTGTATACAACTAAACACATGAATCCTATTTTTAAAACTCATATTTTTACTAAATCGAAATAACTGTCTTCAAACGGGTTTTTCTTCAGCCATCGACACATTTCTTTCTACATGCATCTTCTCTCTGACTTGTTTCAACGTATCTTTCGCCATTGGATAAGGCCAACAAATAATTATTTAGCTTGTTTTTAAATCTCCCAATTGACTCATCTTCAATTTCACTTAATATTTCACTAAGTCTATTCTCATGTGTCATACCCCAAAATTTGCCCATGCTATTCAAAACACAAAGCTCCAAAACATAGTCTCCTACACAGAAGCTCCAAACTAGGGTTTGACTAATTCTAGGGAAAATCAGTGAATCAGTGGATCAAGGTGGTTCAATAAGGTTCCTAATATCCCAAAGCATCTCCATATAAAATTTCAAGTCAAACAGAACAAGTTTGGTCCTTCAAATCATGATTAGGTCAACAGTCGATCCACAAGGGCAAAACAGTCATTTCAAGTCAAAATACAGTCAAAGTTCAAGACATTTGGTCAACAACATCCCCATAAACCTAAAATCATCATTTGATCAAGGGTTGATCATGATGATGCAAGGAAAGATCAGAAAAGTCAAAAGTCAAAAGTTACTATTTTTGGCATGAACTGAAAAAGTCAACCAAACTTTGAAAATTCACCAAAAATTCATAATTCATCAGAAAAATTCCCACCAAAGCTCATTTTGAAGGGAATTCAATCCTCTATCCAATGGTACAAGAATCAAAGCTTATAGGTCAATGGTTTAAAAATTATGGCCTCATACATTACAGGTCCTTTTCAAAAGTCAACAAAAAGACACTTTTTTCAAAAGCTCATAAAATGAGAATGAAAAAAGATTTTTATATGGGACCAAGGACATTGGTTAGAGGACTCTCCAAGGTTTTCAAAATGTCCTAGAACACCTCCATACCTCAAAAATTGAGGGAGATACACCTTGTCAAAGTTAGGCTATTTTTGAAGGAAAAATGTGAAGGAATTTGAATATTTTTGCAAATGGGCCTAAGATATTTTAACTCAATCTTGATTCCCAAGTATCCAAGAGCCCAAGATCTTATTTCCACGAAATAAATAATTTATTTGATTTATGGTGATTTTTTATTTCATTTAAAAGGATTTAAAATGACATAAATCAAAAGAAAATCAAATCTTTTGCAAGAGGTGTGATTTGAGCCTATTCTTATCATCAAATATATCACATAATCAATGCAAATTCGTGCAAGGGATAATAAGTGGAGAAAGATTGGATTTGGCTTGAAATAGAAACATATTTTCCAAAATATTTTCTAAAAATCTCCAAGATTACCAATATTGGATTCAACAAGATTTGTTTGGGTTTTGTTGACCTAAAACATTCCTCTATAAATAGATGGCAGATTCTGAGGGCAAGGGGAAGAGTTTTTGCAGTCATAGAGTCCAAAATCCGGGTGCAAAAAGTGGAGAAAAAATCAAATTCGATTTTGGCATTACAAGAAGGTGCAGAGAGATTCAAAGACTCCTATACCTTCAGGAAAGACCGCTGAAGCTATTCAGACCCAAAGCAAGCTCCATAACGATCGGAATTGGTAACTGTAAGCCATTATTCTTCTTGAATATTTTTGATCGGATTGGCATAATTCATGAAGCATAGGCATGTTTTTTTTGCATATAATTGTTTGTGATACTATGCTGATTAATTCTGGGCGCTTAATTGGATCATTACGCGTTTAAACCGTGAATCACCATTGTTGCATATTAGGGTTCGTGTTTGGGGCTTTACTTTACAGGTACAATTAGGCCAAATCAAGGCCATAATCGTGTTCAGGGGGACTGGACGATTCCAAGGGCATAGTCGCGAAATATTTTCGTTTTGTTTTTGTGCATCCTTGAATTTCGCAGGTGTGATAAATACGAGCTTTCACAGCTAACATAAAAAGGGCGCTGTAAAAGGTGAGTTTCAGTTTTTGGGTGAAGGAGACGAAGAGGTGGCGACCGCTGATTGGCTGGTTCGAATCTCTTTTTGGCGCGTCTGTTGGGAATGGACGGAAAGATCTGGTGCGCACCGGTCCATGTGAGTATGATACGACCTCGTCCAATCAGCCATCTGATCATCCTCGTCGCGGATCTAACGCACGTGAAACTGCGGGTGCATTGTAGGCCATATACGCGCGCCACACTGAATCAAAGCTAAGAAATTTTCCAATTTTTTTTATATTTAATTATACAATTCTCTTTTTTATTATTTATATATATATATATATTTATGTTCTTTTATTTGTTTTTTTTTCTTTTACTTATAAAAATTATATTTATTTTTATTTTCTAAAAAAAAACTTTTTTTTTATAATATTTATTTTATTTAAAATTTGTTTTATTTTCTTAATATCATATATTTATTTATTTTAATTAGGTATTATATTTATATATTTCAATAATCCATATATATTTTATCTTAATTCCAAAAAATGCATAAAAAATGTTTTTTGCCCGATTTTATTTTTCTTGTTCGATTTAATTAATTAGGTTGTAAACCAATAATTAATTTAATTGGTTTTGGTTATTTTACGAACATTGATTAATTTTCGCCCTAATCAGGGTTTACGAGGGACATGCCAATACACTGATTTTTCTTTCTTTTTGTGCATGATCAGGGTTAGCAACATGATTTGCCTCGAGTGCGCGCCTTCAACAAACCTCCGAAGTTAAGTACTCTATTTAATTTAATTTAACTTTCTATTTTGATGATTATATTTTTTAGGGTTTTCCTGTCTTTCACCTCCTTTTTTGCCTTGACTTTTCAGGTTTACCCCCGAAGTTTCCTCCGACTGCCAACCATATCAGATCAAATGCAAAGCTAAGTATTCTCTTGTATAATTTTATTTACTTTCTTTTAATTTCTTTATTCTTTACTTTTAGGGTTAACCCCTTTCGCCTTTGAATTAGCCATACACTCACCCCATCTTTTGGTTTGCTTGCCTTTCAGGGTTCGATGATTCTAAAGCTGCGGGTTTGGTAACCCTAAAACTTTATCCATTTATTTTTCTGTTCTATTATTACTTGTATCAAACCCTAACAAGGGATCCACTGGTTACAATTTCCCGCCCCCTTATTGCTTTATATTATTATCTGCGTGGTTAGTAATCTAGGGAGTGATAACTTCGAACTGAACATAGAATAATTAATTATAAGATAAATATTATCTGAATACAATCACGTGATTGGTGCACACACGCACACTTTTGGGTAACCCTCTCTGTTGCCTTGTTGCCTATTGCCTTTGTTGCCTTGTGTTTTTTTGCAGAATAGTCAGTCCCTCGAATACGAGATACCTCAGCCAGGTTGCCTCGATAAAAGGTCATGAGACCCTAAAAATGATGCTGCCTTCGATACACTAACATGACCTCGACCCTACGGAAAAGGCTGAGGTATCTTCTGGTTGCCTACAAAAAAAAGGCTATTCTGATCCTTGCCTTAGACTACCTGCCCTTCTATGGCATGGGACAGTCTTATGGCAAAGGATACTTCGATGACCCTTCAACCTCCAAACGAAAGGCTTCCTGCCCTCTTATGGCAAGGATAGACCCTTTCATTCTGAAAGGCTAAAAAGAGACCTATCTTCTAAGTTTAAGGTAATTGCCCCTAATTGCCTTGCAATGCTCACCTCTAATATTTCTTCTCACAATTCTTCCAAAAACTGGCTACGCTCATTTACGAGCTAAAGTCCACTTTCTTCCTTCATCTACTTTTTTCTGAAAACGAGCAGGCAAAGCAATTAAGAGCCCATGGAAAACCATGGATGCAAAGGGTGCTTTACACCTTCCCTTTGCATAAATTACCCCCCGAACTTAGATTTCTTTTAAAAGGTTTTTTTCTGTTTCTTTTTGCCTTTCTGATTTAGTTTGGATAAAATAAAAGTCGGTGGCGACTCATGCTTAACCGCGACATTTCGATCATTAAAAAGTCAGTTCACCGTATTACATCATGACTACATCTGTAGGAACTTTGATCAATTTTCTGCAAACTTATATGTCGAACCAAATTTTCTATATTAAGAACTGTCAAACTATTCGCCAACCTAGCTTCAACTTACTCCAACATTTAATCTATTCAACTTTTTGCATAATCATCAAATACGTCAGAAATACCAAACTAACACCTAGGTCCATGTCCATTACTATCAGGACCCCTAACAAATTCAATGAAAACACTTGAGATTTGATCAAGATCATGTGCAACTAGGGCTGTTCATAAAACACTATGAACCGAACCGTACAGCCGAACTGAACCGTACTGAAGATAAAATATATGAACCGTTATGTTTGGTTAGTGAAACAAACCATATTGTACAAATAGTTCTAGAACCGAACCAAAATTGTAACTGAACTGAGCCAAAACTATAACCGAACCGAAATTGAAAATGAAAAATTCAAAAAAACAAGTTTTAATTTTTTTAAAAATAAAAATAGTTTAATGGTTCGGTTCTTTAATAACTATAAAGTGCAGAAAAAATAACTTAATGAAATTGACTTTGTATTGAATAAAAGAAAATGGTGTTTCGTACGTACATTTTCACTCAATGACTTTTTTCTCAATATGCTAGAAACTTTGAGTAATCATGAGTTTGTATACAACTAAACACATGAATCCTATTTTTAAAACTCATATTTTTACTAAATCAAAATAACTATCTTCAAACGGGTTTTTCTTCAGCCATCGACACGTTTCTTTCTGCACGCATCTTGTCTCTGACTTGTTTCCACGTGTCTTTCGCCATTGGATAAGGCCAACAAACAGTTATTTAGCTTGTTTTTAAATCTCCCAATTGACTCATCTTCAATTTCACTTAATAGTTCACTAAGTCTATTCTCATGACTACATCTGTAGGAACTTTGATCAATTTTCTGTAAACTTATATGTCGAACCAATATAGAACTGTCAAACTATTCACCAACCTAGCTTCAACTTACTCCAACATTTATTCTATTCAACTTTTTGTATAATCATCAAATACGTCGGAAATACCAAACTAACACCTAGGTCCATGTCCATTACTATCAGGACCCCTAACAAATTCAATGAAAACACTTGAGATTTGATCAAGATCATGTGCAACTAGGGCTGTTCATAAAACACTATGAACCGAACCGTACAGTCGAACTGAACCGTACTGAAGATAAAATATCTGAACCGTTATGTTTGGTTAGTGAAACAAACCATATTATACAAACAATTTTAGAACCGAACCAAAATTGTAACCGAATTGAGCCAAAACTATAACCGAACCGAAATTGAAAATGAAAAATAAAAAAAAAACAAGTTTTAATTTTTTTAAAAATAAAAATAGTTTAATGGTTCGGTTCTTTAATATACAGTTTGGTTTGGGGAAAATTAACTATTACAGTTCGGTACGGTTTAGAATTTTGAAACGGTATACTAAACCAATTATTATAGTTCGGTTCGATTCTGAGTAAACTGAAACAGTTCAATTCAGTTCGAGTCTATTTTTATTATAAATCAATTAGATTTAATTTGATTTTCACATTAAACCAAATCACAAACAGTCCTTTGTGCAACTATCAAAATGGTTTTTTTTAATTCCAATTCTCAACATCAACCTATAATTTTAATGTACCAATATTTTGTACCATCCATTCCAATAGTTATAACTGTATTTCGAAATTCTCCATATTTAAAAAAAAATCAATATATTGAAAAATCAAACCTTTCAACAAAAAAACTTATCAAAGCCTAGCTAATTTTTTTTTAAAACTATTGATAAGATTCAAAATGTCCTCTTGAAGAATCTCATCTTAAAAAAAAATGACTTAGACTTACTTTGACAAGTAGGTGAAATGTCAAACCTTCTTTCGTTTGGTAAATTAAAATACCCTCCGCGATAACGGGAGAAACTAATCTAATATTCAAAAGATTACTTCCTCACAACATATATTTTTCCATAAACACTAATTCAAAATCGAGTCCAACATCAAATAACTAATGTATTCGAGTCTCAACTCTCGACCACTTGTTTCAAACCATTACCATTTCAGATGACTAATCCTTTTAGATTCGCCAAGGAAACAAAACAATGACGCAGCTGCCAAAACCGCATACAAGTTTTAAATTGAGTTTTAACATTCCATAAATGTTTGTTTCGTCTGCAAAATCCATACATAGGGATCGAGTTAAACATTTTCTCATAAAAAGTGAGATAAAAAAAAAATAAAAACTTAAAAAATGTTAAAATTAAAACAGACACCGTCTTTAACTCAATTATGTTTTTTTTGATAAATAAATGATCTTAATTCTCAATTTAATAGTCGAATTTAATTTAAGATTCATTCATTTATCCAATTTTCGTTTTTTATTTTCATTTTCCTTTTTCAGATAGCTTCAAACCATGTCATCATCATCCTCTTAATCAGATAAATTCCAATTCAGTACAATTACCAAACTATCCTCGCGCCATTCTCTAGTGTTGCATTCATCGGCACCACCACCATCGCCGTCGCTACTATGGAGGGTGGAAACCGACCTGAAGCTGAGCGATGGCTTTACACAGCCAACAAGCTTCTAAGCGCGCGTGATCTACACGGCGCACGTTCCTTCGCAATACGTGCACGAGAGTCCGACCCGACTTTCGATGCCTCCGAGCTTCTCCTAGCTGTGATCGATGTTCTGTTAGCCGGAGAATCGCGGATCAATGATCACCACCGTGATTGGTACGGGATCCTTCAAATCATCCGCTACTCCACCAATATCGATCACATCGCTAACCAGTATCGCCGCCTCGCTCTCCTCCTTGACCCGAACCGGAACCCGTTCGCTTTCTCCGGTCATGCTTTCTCTCTCGTTCATGATGCTTGGTCCGTTCTCTCCAATACGGCTAAGAAGGCTATGTACGATAGCGAGCTGCGGTTGCTCACTACACCAACTGTTCCGCCTCAGCCGCAGATTCAGCCTCGACCTGCTCCACAACCGGTGCCACAGTATCAGCAGCCTCAGCACCCTCAACCAACGCCGAAGAAAAATCCTAGACCGAGAGACGGCGTGGGTGCTGGTGCAGGTGCGACTGAACCGATTCGACAGACACCGAATCGGAACCCTAGCGAGCCTGCTGAGTCGACTCGGCAGACTCGGACTGCGAGTGCTGCTGAAACGGAAGGTAACGTTAGCTTCTGGACTTTGTGTCCTTACTGTTACGTTTATTATGAGTATCCGAAGGGGTATGAAGAGTGTACCCTGCGGTGCCAGAGTTGTCGGAGGGGGTTTCATGCGGTGGTGATACGTTCACCGCCGTTGAATGAGATAGATGCTTCGTTTTGCACTTGGGGATTTTTTCCGTTAGGGTTTTCTGGTGATTCTAAAGATGTGAGTGGGACTTCTTCCAATTGGAACCCGGTTTCTCCTCTGTTTCCTTGCTCCTTGAAAGGAGGATCGACGAGTAGGAAAAAAAATTGGGCTTACTATGATGAAGCGGCAACTGCGGCCTTCATCGATATTTCTGATCCGAGTGATGATGATTCTGATGATGGGGATTGGAGGGGTGGTGCTGGTAAGAAACGAGGGTCGAAGAGTTCGAACGTTACCAGGAGAAAGATTAGGAAAGATTCCGGTAATGCTAGTGGGAGAGAAACTGTGGAGAGACCTAGGAGGAGTGCTACTGGTGCTGCAGCAGGGAATGTGACTGAGAAGAATGTCGGTGCTGTTGATGCTTCTGGTGCAAAGGCAGAAGCTAGTAAGAAAGCTGCGCCGGGTAGTTCCAAAAAGAATGTGGCTGTAAACATGGGGAAGTTGGATTTGAATGTTGAGTGCAGTAACGAGGCGGAAGAGCCTTCCCGTGGAGCCCGTGACCGTGAAGGGAATGCAACTGGCAATGCTGAGGATAATATTGAAGGAATTGGGTTTTTTGAGGGTCTTGATGAGTTCCTCAGTAGCTTACCCATTCTTAATGCGGTGGCAGATGATAAGGTTAAGGATCATTAGCCATTTTGCAATCTAGATCTTTTTTATTTTATTTTTTTAGACTATAGTTGGTATTACTTGTTGGTTGCAATTATCGCACAAATTGATGCTGAGCGAATTATTGCCATTGCTAGATTTTATAATAAGTTATGATAGCATTTGAGTACATTATAGTTTTTGAAGTAATTGAGGAGGATTACTTCATGTCATGTAGATTATGGTTGTATCATTGAGGAAGGATTTATAGATTGATGATTTTAGACAAGTCCACCACTCTCTCTTTCACTAATAGAGCAAGAATGAGTTTATTTTGGAGTTTTAATTGGTCATAAACTCCACACTGTTTGCATAACTAAACACACACTCACATGTATTGTCTGATCTGATGGTGTTCTAACCATGCTTGGTAGTAATTATTTTCTGCATAAAACTTTCACTATTGCTTGCCAGGTGTTTATTTTGGATATTTTGTTTGGTTCTGTCGATTACTTCTTGGGTGTTATATGAATTCGTTCTGTTGTAAATTTTGCTATGTTGAGGTTACTTCTTGTATGATATAGATTTTCAAGTCTGTTTGGTCAAGGCTTAAAAACATCTGCCATTGTTTTAAAATGCAATTCCTGGGTGCGGTGATATATGTCAGGTCTTTGGTGCCGCAAGTCAGTGTTTCAGCATTTTCAAACTGCTAGCAATTTATCAATCTGGCATTTGCTTGTGAGTTTAGCATGACTTTTGTATTTTGAACTTCTTGTGTCATGTTTTTGTATCATGCCTTTTCAAAGTGTGGGTACCCTCATCTGCTTGTGTTTCTGTTTCTAAAATTCTGAATTCTGATAAATCATTTCGGCTGTTGCTAATATGCAATTTATTTCAAGTTCTTTTCTTGATTGGAAGTGTAAATAAGATCAGAATTAGTTCAATATTCTATCAACATTATACAAGGTGTCATCTATATTAATACCTTTATCATGAACATGGATCATAGAAGGTGCTTAAAGAGTATTTGCAAGAATGACCTTTGTTCATAAGTGTGTTTTGTTGATTCGCTGGCATTCCTCAGTAGTTGGATGTGGTGGATAATGTCTATTCATAGATGATTTTCCCCTTCTCCCTGCCTTAGCTAAGTGGCAGTGTCAACTCATATATTGTATGTTCTATCTCTAAGTAACATACTAGGTCTTGACAGAGCATATATCTCTGAGACTCCTAAATAGATTGAAGAAATATAGGAGCCTAGAAGTTCCTTGTTTTTTTTTTTAAACCTAAAGAGAAGAAATAGCAAAGTGCGATGCCCCGTGAAAGATAGCTCCTTGTTACTTGTTGTCACATTTGAAAGAACTGTAGTTGGTGTAAGCACCAATTGAGAGAGATAATATAATTCCACCTTTACGTTGTGTTTGATTTTGTGGAGAGACAATATAATTCCACATTTACGTTGTGTTTGATTTTGTGGAAAGACAAGAAAAAGAAACGAAAATGAGTGGACAGATCCCTTTTCATTATTTGGTAACAATGCAAAAAGGAAAGGAATGAAAGTTTATAAAGGACCAAAATATATTTTCCGCGCCAGATTGAAGGGAAATAAGAATAGACCAAATTTTGCAAGAGAAGACAAAATTAACCATATGTAATTTTTTTTCAATATTTTAAAAAGTGACTCCGACAAGGTTAGGGGAGGCTAAGGAGTCAATGATTGAATTACAAGATCATGGTTGAATTGCTTGCTTTAATGACTCTAATAAAATGGAATAATCTCGTATAATCTGGTTTCGATAAAAGTATTGTATAAATATTAAATCGTGTTGAATTGAATAGCTCAATCTCTAAAAAAATCATAACCAAAAAAAAAATAAAAATTCAAAAGACTAAATAATTTATCATAATTTCACAATTTCTTTCTTCTATTAAAAAAAAGTCAAAGGACATATTAATAAATTTATACATTTTTTTTAAAGCTAAAACAAACAGACTCTTAATGGTCAAATTTTTAATAATCATTTTATCTAAAAGAAATAATTGGATATACATCCCTTTAGTCTTCAACCGTTCAAACACAAGTCGTACCACTTGTTTGTTAGAATGCTTGCCTTTCTTTATAAAAAGTAATTAATAACTTTGGTCTCTAAAATTGATTATACTTTAAGTTGGAATTTGTAACTTTTGAGTTTATAAGTGATTTTTATACTTGAATTTGTTGTTCAACTCACTTTTACATAAATGTATTGAAATATAAATTAGTATACATCTAACCTACTTTTAACTATAATCAATTTTATAAAATTAATTTACACATAGTCAATTCTTATTACGGCAACCAAACACGCACATAATTTTTAAATGGAAGATTACGGCAACCAAACACGCACATAATTTTTAAATGGAAGATGATGGATAGTTATTCACTAATTTATTTTTACTATATTTTTTATATTATTAATTTGTATCCAGACCTTTACTAAATTTAATCAAATCTTATCATTTAGAAATTAATGCTTGTACATTATTTATACATTCAGATATATTATTCAGATTTTACAAAAATGGTTTCTCTTCAGACAAAATTGATCATATGACATTATGCCGTTGTTTTATGCATACTATTGAGGGAAACACTATATTTTGTTTATCCTAGCCTATTTGTAATATTGATGTTTGTTCATTATTTGTAAAGTATCTTGCTGTGGATATTAAGAATTGTGGTAGATCACCTAATCTACCGTTCGAGCATGTTGAAATGATTTAATTTTCAGTATTCTGAATGTTTAGGAAGCCAACAAGTCTAATCACAAAATGAAATAGTCAAAGTGAAGCATAGGAAGTTCAACTAACTAAAGATTGGAAAAGCTCTTGATTTTCTCCAAACTACCCTCCATCAAATCTCTCTTTCTCTATATAAGACCATCAAACATCTCTTTGCTCCTCATCAAATCCCAAAACAACTTCTCTCAATACAAAATATACATTCATTAGCTCGTATAATTCATCAAGTTATCAATGGCCTCAACCAAATCCTTCATCGCAGCTTTACTTGTTGTTGTTACAATGTCAAGCATGTGCCTAGAAGCTCGCCATCTTTTGCAAACAACCACACAACCAAATTTGCCTAACATTCCAACTTTACCAAAACCAACAACATTGCCACCATTACCTTCGATTCCAACATTGCCTCAAGCAAGTCTTCCACCATTGCCTACTAACATTCCATCTCTTCCTAAGCTTACTATGCCACCACTTCCAAGCTTTCCTACAAATATTCCAACTATTCCATCTCTCAACATTCCACCATTGCCAGCAGTAACTTCACTTCCCAATATCCCCACCTCAATCCCAACCACTTTCCCTTCCATTCCATCTCTTTCCCCACCACCTTCTTCAACCTCTAGCCCTTAAATACATCTTTACAAGTTGCATTATGTGTTGATCAGCTGAATGCATGCAATAGACATTGCATCATTTCTTTATTGTGTGTGATTAAATTGTTTGAGGTTGTAATGGTATTGCTATATTTATTGGACTGTATGGTGTAAGAAAGTCTTTGTATATTTTCTTTCTTTCTACTTACCAGTGCGTCACTATTGTTTGTATTTTTATATTTATAATATTGATGTTCAATTTTACGTTTAGATACAAATACATTTGTTATGACCTCTATCTTCTTTTCACATCGCGGGGAAGAAACTCAAAATTATCAAACTGAAGTATAATTGCGCCAAGGCCATAAAATTGACAAACCTTATTGTGACTCAGTTGAATGACTTCACCTATATTCAGTTGCAAAGTCGCAAAGTATTCTTTACTTAGTCTTATTTGTAAGAGAATCTTGAGTCTGGAACCAACTCATATATGTCTCCAAATTCATTACTACTAGCATATCAACACTTTCATAACTATCCTCATATTCAGAAAACACAATGTAAACATAATCTACCTTGACCCTCTCAAGACAGTCTTTCTTTAAGTGATTGAGTTTATGATAAGTGAAGTATTTTAACCTTCACTTATCAAAACCTTGTCCCCTCTTGTTCCTACCTCTTTAAACACCAAAGACTTCACTACCATTTTCAACCTTAATATATTTCATCTTTGACGGCTTTTTGAACCTTATAGTTGATTAAGTCTCCTTCAAGCTGATAATGTCTTCTTGACCATTAAGAATTACTTTCTTGAAATACTTAAAGGATTTAGCACTAATACAAAAAGTACCTTTCGTAACGCCACCAAATTTTACTTCATCACGGCTAAAGGATTTACCGTGGTAGAATTTATCCAATTAGACGCTTTTATTTTATTTTCATTTTTAAGCCCACTTTTCACCACGGTTGGAAATTTCAACCGTGGTGAAGAGTGACACCATGTCATGAGTTAGAATCCTAGCACCGATAATTTTATTTTTTAAAATTTATTTTTAACCCACTTTTCATCACAGTTGGAAGTTCCAACCGTGGTAAAAAGTGGTGCATGGTCATGAGTTTGAATCTTGCTATTGTTGTTGTTTTACTGCTGTATTTTTTATATTTTATTAAAAGACATACAACAACAGTTATTTAATACAACTGTTTTTTATGTAGTGCGCTTATTGAGTTTCTTCACTGTCCTTAAACAAATCTTGAACGTACATTTAGTGATTATCAATGCTCAAGACACTACTATTAGTGATCTGCTGTATTTTTCATCACAGTTGGAAGTTCCAACCGTGGTAAAAAGTGGTGCATGGTCATGAGTTTGAATCTTGCTATTGTTGTTGTTTTACTGCTGTATTTTTTATATTTTATTAAAAGACATACAACAACAGTTATTTAATACAACTGTTTTTTATGTAGTGCGCTTATTGAGTTTCTTCACTGTCCTTAAACAAATCTTGAACGTACATTTAGTGATTATCAATGCTCAAGACACTACTATTAGTGATCTGCGTGAAACTTAAAACTTAGACGAACTTTCAACTTAGACGAACTTCATCTTCTATCTCCAAACGTCATCTTTCATTTATAACACTCTATTTCTCCACTAAACCAAACTCGAAAACATAATTTATTTCATTAACAAATTTCAAAACTCCATCATCTCTTCTCCAACTTGAATGAGACAAGGAAAGTATGAATTCAAGTTAGCAATGTTAGTTGTTGTTGTTGTTCTTTTTTTGTTATTGTTGTTCTTATTGTTTTTGTTGTTGTTGTTGTTCTTGTTGTTGCTCTTGTTTTTGTTCTTGTTGTTATTGTTGTTGTTGTTGTTGTTGTTTTTGTTCTTCTTCTTCTTCTTCTTCTTCTTCTTGGTGTTGTTATTGTTAATATTGTGGTTGTTGTTTTTGTTGTTCTACTGTTGCATTTTTTAATTTTTATTAAAAGACATATAATAATAGTTGTTTAATATAATCGTGGTTGTATGTAGCGCGCTATCTAGTTTACTACGACGGACAATAGACTGTGATGGTAAGTAATCCACTTACAACTACATCCTACCTAACAACGGTTGTTCAAACGTTATTATAGGTCTTTCGCGTTCGTTGTTATATGTGTTTTTCGTAGTAATGTAGGAAATGATCAAAACAAGAGTAGGGTATTGTTGTCATCATTAAACACCACCTCAATATTTAGAAAGTCAACAAAGATCTTATTGAGTTTTGTCAATCGCTCCATAATGGATTTTTCTATATCTTTTGTAAAAAGGCAGAGTTGATATTTTATACACAATCTGTGAGCTAAGGTATTTGTTATAGATAATAATTCAAGTTTGACTAACATCTCAACCACATCTTCTCCCTGGATTTCTTAGAAATTTATTTCTGAGGCACAAGATAATGACCCTCACTTCCTGATCCACCACATCAGTTTACCCTTTTTGTGTTTGGCATGCAGGCTTCAATACCTCACCTTTCAAAGATTCTGCATACTTTTGTTGAGTTACAATTTCTTGCATCTTCACTTTCCACAACTCGAAATTGTTTTCCCTAGAAAACTTTTGATGCCCCAATTAAAATCTTTGGTGCTCACTTCTAAACTTAATTCCTTTGTCCAATGGTGGACACATCTTTTTGTGAAATCTAATAATATAAGAAACACCAAGACCTTTGGTGTGAGGGACAAAGAAGATTTGAAACCAAAATAAATGCTCTCAAATTGATGAAAACACACATATTTGTTTATCTAGTTTTGATCAAGCTCATCTATTTAGAGAGAAGTTCTCCAATGTGTTATATGTCAAGATTTGTTATATTACAAAAGAATTACAAGAAAGTAGTCTTTCAAGTTTTCAATCTCCTATTTTATTTCGAAGGATTTCTCAATTTCTCCTATTCTCATTATATGAATCAATCACATAAATCCAATGTTTTCAAACGTGTTTCTCAATTCTTTTAAATATTTTCAAATGTCCTCAAATTCTTAGAACCGTAAATCCTGAGAGTTTCTGCCATTATCTCACTAAGTTTCCCTCACTCTGATTTCTCCACTTTTTCCACTTGAAACCCTGATGGACCATATTTCAAATCCCGATCCACGACCCAACGCATATTGAGACATATTTCCACACATTAAATGTGCATTATAGTTGACTTGTCATCTTCCTCAAAAACAAAAAAATATAACAAAGAATATGTAATTTTAGAAACCTTAAAGAGAGAAGCCTAGTGGCGGAGTTAGAACACTTTTATTGAGGGGGGGGGGGGGGGGGGGGGGGGGGTCATCTTCCTCAAAAACAAAAAAATATAACAAAGAATATGTAATTTTAGAAACCTTAAAGAGAGAAGTCTAGTGGCGGAGTTACAACACTTTTATTGAGGGGGGGGGGGGGGGGGGGCATGTTATATTGTTGAAATATATAATTATATTAAATTTTAAACATAACAAACTAAATTTTTTTGATAAAAAAAAGGTTTAAAAATATTATATATGATTTTTTTAAATAAATAAATGTTAAATCAGGTCACATACGTGAAAGTTTTTTTTTTTCTTGGAATGGTAGAGAATTTAGAATAAAATATATTGACCTTATAGATCGAGAGACTAGACCAACGCTTCAATACTTTGATTTGTACAGAATTCATCAACATAGCTGGATTAAAATAACCAAGTTGATTGGTCTTGTAATTTGCAATGCATTGGCCACAGTCATATGATATGAGAGCTAATGGTAAAATGTAATAGGTTGTAAACTGTAAGCTGTTTAGGATTACGTTCGAAAACATGGATGATACCAACTTAAATTACCAATTCTTATATGTTGCAACTACATTTCTTCTCAGTCACCAAATCCATAAAAAATAACATATTTAGGAACACTTTGGCTCTTTGAAAAATATTAAAAACAAAAAGAGTTGGCCATCATACTATTGAATATTAGGATTTATGAGTAGCCTACTAGTCCAACCACCAAATGCTTTAGTCAAAGTGGAACTTAGGAAGTTGAACTAACAAAAGATTGAAAAAGCTCTTAATGGTTCTAACAACTATACCCTATTCTCCAAATATCTTACTCTATATAAGATGATTAATTATCCTATACTTCTCATAAAATAACAAAGCAAGTTCTCTCACTACAAAAACACTCTTTAGCTCCTAAAATAATCAAGTTATCAATGGCCTCAACCAAATCCTTCATCACTGCTTTACTTGTTGTTGTGACAATGTCAAGCATGAGTCTAGAAGCTCGCCATCTTTTGCAAACAACCTCACAACAACCAAATTTGCCTAGCATTCCCACTTTACCAAAACCAACAACAACATTGCCACCTTTGCCTTCAATTCCAACATTGCCTCAAGCAAGTCTTCCACCATTGCCAGTGCCAACTACCATTCCATCTCTTCCTAAGCTTACTATGCCACCACTTCCTACCTTTCCTACAAATATTCCATCCCTTAACATTCCACCATTGCCATCAGTCACTTCACTTCCCAACATTCCAACCTCAATCCCAACCACTTTCCCCTCCATCCCATTTTTTCTCTCCACCACCTTCTTCAACATCTAGCCCTTAAACACTTCTTCATTTATTATCTTTACATGCAATATACATTGCATCATTTCCTTTTTGTGTGTTTAAATTGTACGAGGTTGAAATGTTATTGGTATATTTATTGTATTGTATGGTGCGAAAAAAATATGTATTTTTCTTTTTTTTTTCCTACTTACACCGGTGTGTCACTATTGTTTGTATTTTTATTTTTATATTATTGATTATTGATGTTGAATTACACATTTAATACAATTGTGATGACTTATTTCTTCTCTTGATTTGATTTATTAGTCTTATTATATTCTCATAGTTTTTATAAGGTGAACACTCCGGTACCCTTGAGTTTAGATGGGTACTGGTATCCTCAACCAATCAAATGTTATAATTTCATGCCATATCATTTATTTATTTTAATTTATTTTAAAATAAATTATTATTTAATAATAATTTAATAATAATGAGGAAGAAACAAGATGGTTGTTTCTTTATTTGAGTAAAGAAAGAGCTATGCTTAATCATTGGATCACCTCACACTTAAATAAAAAAAATAGTTTAAGTTAATCATTGTGATGACTTCCTTCTTCATCAATAGGGACATCCAAGTCCATTTCTACATCCCACACCCAAGTATCTTCAATCCATGATCCCATATTTATCACTTTAGAGGTTGGGAAAGGTGAGCCCGAAAAAAGATTTGGAAACTAATAGCTTAATGGTTCAAAACCTAACCATATGTGCTTCCAAAAAATCAATACTTCTGCCATTTCATAACTTACAATTTATGGAGTTGGAAAACCAATTTTGATTCTCCAAAAAGGACAATCCCACTAATCATTCATCCTCTAACGTCTTATTCCAATCACCATAAACATCTACATATTATTTCTTCACAAAACTCCATCATATGATCTTCTACAAATTGTATGGATCTAAGAAAGGTGACACAAAACATACAAAGACGGAATCACAAACTCATTTTTTGACTTCTTCATATGCATTTTGTGAAACATTTCCACACTTCATGTTATGAGTTATGTTGTTATTGTTGTTCCAACTATTTATTCTTAGGAGTTGCGTTTTTCTTATTGTTGTTGCTTTTGTTGAGTTATTTTATTGTTTTTGTTGAGGTAATAAAGAGAAAGTTCGAATTAAATTTAAAATCTAAAAACTTTTTGGTTTTTTTTTTTTCTGTTGAGGTTACAAAGAGTCTTTTCGTAGTTGTGTGTGCAGCCGAAAATTCATTTCAAGTAAAATAATCAAATGAAAAAGGTGTTTTGACAATCATCATGCATTCATATCATTTACTTTTGATATTTTTGATTTCCTAATTCCGAAGACAATTAATCTTTTAGATTAAGTTAAGATACTATATAACAATCTTGTGTCTTTTAGGACCGTGGTAGAAGATTAGTTTTATATTTTTTAGGAGATAATGTGCCTTTCAAAAATCTTATTCCATCTAACACATACTTATATCTAATGAGCATGCTAAAATGATATTAAAAAATCTAAGCAAATAGACTTCATACCATGTTTGATTTGGTTAGAATTAAAACAAAAGATAAAACAATTTAAATTACTTGATTTGACTTCCACCGGTCCTCTACATGTCAACTGACTCAATATTTCATTGAACAAATTGGATGAAATTAAATTAATTTAAACAAAATTTTAAGTAAATTAATTAAAATAAAATAATTTTTAATATCAATTTATTTTTTTAGGTCATTGTCAATTTCTTTTTGAGGCTACACAATATTTGTTCGGTTGCATTCGTTTTGTTAGATTAAAATGCACAATTTGATTAATGAATAGATAAAATAGTTTTGCATAAAAACTCAACTTTCATGATTAATAATGCATCGAAGGCAGTAATAAAAATCGCAAATCCTTTAATTAGCCAACAAATCTAACCACAAAATGCATTTTGCGAAGTGAAATATAGAAAGTTAAACTAATATATAAAACCATCAACCATCCCTTTCCTTCTCATCAAACCTCAAACCGTCTTCTCATCTCAATACAATCCATCAAGTTATCATCAACAATGGCTTTCTCCAAATCATTCATGATTGCTCTACTTGTTGTTGCAACAATGTCAAGCATGAACATCGAAGCCCGCCGTCTTCTTCACACAACCACATCAAAACCATCTATGCCAGAGGTAATTCCATCATTTCCTAAAGGAAGTCTTCCACCATTGTACACTTCCATTCCGTCTCTTCCAAAGCACACCATGCCATTTCCCAGCTTTCCTTTCACTAATCCAACAATTGACGTTCCACCAGTGTCAGCTCCAGCTCCTGCTCCAGTTTCCAATACTCCCATTCCCAAATCAAGCCTTTCCTTTTACAACTTCTTCCCATTTTTCTCACGAACTCCTTCAGCCACTAATCCATAAACAATTCTATAAGTTGTAATAAGATAAATTTAGTAGAAAAAAACTTGTTAAGTTGGTTAAAAACATATTTTTAGAACATGAGTTGGATATATTTGAGTCCCAACTCCACCACCTTCATTCTTTGATATTTTGACGCTTTGACAACAACAATGGTTGATGCAACTTGATGATTTGGGGTGGATGATTCTTAGATTGCGATTGACACCGCGAGAGATTTTAATTCTTCTCGTTTATTTCTTATGTATTTCCCATTTTTTGAGGTTTGTATGTAAGTTACTCTAATATTATGTATATGTACTAACAATGATATTATATTATATCTATTGCTCAAATAAATATCTATGGTTTCCTTATTAATGCTTTGTGCTTGAGGTTTGAGTTGTTATAGTCATATACAGTTTAAATCTTATTCTTGGATAATTATCTGTTAGATTCTTGATCTAGAGATAGATTTAGATCTAATATTCACAATGGGTATCAAAACTTAATGCTTTCGTGTTGTTAGAGTTGTGCGAGACATCGCCGACGAGAGTAATACGATTGTTCGCTCAACTATGCGTTAGACATAACCTTGTTGTGAGCGATACGTGATAATATTGACGAGTGATTTATATTGCGTACAATTGATCAGTAGGTTTAAGTATTTGACAGGTAGTTGAAATTCAATCCCAAGAGTTCTCTCATATCCAAAGAATGTATTTATTTTATGCTCATATGTTGTTTTGCACTTTACTTTTAAACCATTCAACCCAAGTTTAGAAATGTGGAAACTATTAAACGAAATTCTTTCCCTCGCACTGATCTTTGCGGAGGCGATAAAATTAGGAATACTTCCGATCATTTACTTGCCGCTTTACCGCTTCAACAACACCATTGATAAGTCCATAAATCCAAACACTGAGGTAGTTCTATTGGTAAAAATACTTAAGCATGATTTACTTAGCATTAGCTAACTTTGTGACAAAGGTAACAATGTAACATTTGATTCTTCTGGCTGCATGGTCATAAATCAAAGTCAAAAGAAACTCTATTTACTAGCTCAAGAAGTGAAAATACCTAGACAATGAATTTGAATAAAATTCCTTCAAATGATGTATGTCTCCCAAGTAACGAGGATGAATATTGGCTATGACATTTGAGAATGACACACATCCACATGGACCACTCAAACAAGTTGGTTCGCTAATATCACGTAGATGGCTTGCCAAATTTAGATTTTGAAAAAAAAACAAATAATGTGATGCATGCATAAAGGGAAGCAAGTAAGAGCCTATTTTAAATTTAAAAATATAGTTTTTACTTATCGTCTCTTACTACTGCCTCACGTGAACCTCTTTGGCTCATCTAGAAATGTAAGTTTAGGTTGAAACGTCCATGCTCTGGTTATATTCGATGATAACTCTCGATATACTTGAACAAAATTCTTATCTAAAAAAAGAGGCACGTTTGTTGCCTTTCAAAAAATGGTCTAAGTTATCCAAAAAGAAAAAGGAGTAAGGATCACAAATTTAAAAACTGATCATGGCGAAGAAATCTAAAATGAGGAATTAAAACAATTTTGCAAGGAGAATTGTATTTGGCATACCTTTTCCATTCCACAAACTCCCCAACAAAATTGGGGTAGCAGAGAGGAAAAACAGATCTCTAGTAGAGCTTGCAACGACGATGCTCAATAAGACCAATCTTCCTAAATACCTATGGGTTGATGTTGTAAATATTGATTGGTATGTTATGAATCATGTCTTGATATACAACCAATTCTAAAACAGACTCCCTATGAGCTATACAAAGGAAGAAAGCCAAATATCTCTCACCTACATGTCTTTGGATGCAAATGGTTTATCCATAATAACACGAAAGATAACCTTAGAAAATTCGATGCAATAAATGATGAAGTCATATTCATAGTATATTCCACTATGAGAAAAACATTTGGAGTCTATAACATAAAAACTAAAACAACCAAAGAATCAATTCATATTACCTTTGTTGAATCTAACCCCAAACATGTAGAATTAGAAATTATTGATTATGCATGTATCATGTGAAAGTCAAGTCTAGAGGATGATAAAGATCTAAACTAAGAGAAGAATGAAAATCAAGTCATAGAAGAAGAACTAGTTCTGGTTCCAACCCTAGACACTCCACAGGAAAATCGAGATCTCTCAAAAGAATAGAGACGAACAAACATTCATCCAATTCAAAATGTTATTGGAGATATACCCAAAGGAGTTAGCACTAGATGATCACTCAATAAGGTATGTGGTTTTGTAGCGTTTGTTTCACAAATTAAGTCAACGAGAATTGGAAAAGCTATAGTTGATGTACATAGGTCTCTTTCTATGCAAGAAGATTTAAATAAATTTGAACAAAGCAGCATTTGGGAACTTGTTCCCAAAGCTTCAACTAATCTAGTGATTGGAACCCGAAAGGTCTTTCGCAGCCATATGGATGAAGATGTCAACGTTTTAAGAAATAAATCCATACTAGTTGCAAAATGATACAACCAATAGCAAGGAATTGATTTCGATGAAAACTATGCTCTTGTAGCTAGATTATAAGTCATAAGGATGCTATTAGCATTCTCGTGCATCATGAATTTCAAATGGATGTATACGTACATTTCTATATGGTTACATTCAAGAGGAGGTATTTGTTGATTAACCTCCAAGTTTAACTAACCATACTGTGGACCGTCCTTTCGGGCCATACCCCTCCGTGGGTGGGATACGTGAACTGACTCTTTTTTGTCGATCGGACGCTTTCGCGTCACTTTTGAAAAAGTTTACAGAGTCGCCACCGACCTTTTATTTTATCCAATGAAGGAAAGGTTTATAAAAGAAACAGAAAAAAGACCTTTGAGAGATTCTGGGTAAGGGGGGTAGGTTATACAAAGGGAAGGTGTTAGCACCCTTTGTATCCATGGTTATCCATGGGCTCTTTAGTTTGCTTAGCTCATTTGCTTTACTTTTCAATTGATTCGGAATGCTTTACCTGTGTTTTTGAAATACCTTTGCAAATAGAATTTGTAATGATCCTTGTGCGGATATATACAAATGCTTGTTTATCTTTCGAAAGATGTTTTGAAAAGATCGTTAATTTTGTAATGATCCGTGTTTGGATGTATACAAAATATTGTCTTTTGGAAAATTCGTTTTAAAAAAAACAACAGTGTATGAGAGTTTTGTTTGTTTTGATTTTGAGCAAGCAAACTAGGAGGTCTACCCTGAGTTAGGAGGTCTTTATCCTTGTTCCCTTTAAAAATCTATCCATTCGTCGGATATAAACAAAAGGTTCGATTTTGTACTCGAAACAGTAGAAATGTAACTTTGATTTTGAAAAGAGTGAAAAGGGGTTACCCTAGGAGGTGCAAATGTGATTGTGATTGAATTCAGATATTTATCTTTGAAGTTAGTGATCTGACGGTTCAGTTTTATCTTTGACATACACGCAGTTTATATGGGTGCTGGAAATTAAAATGCGGAAATGTAAAGTGCAGAAAGTAAATCTACGCTATTACATCGATTGTGCGGGAAATGTAAACTAGCCTATTTACATGAATTTGACATCCTATACATTTATCTAGGAATCTTAAATTGCAAGAAATAAAAGGCATTTTTTTTGTATTTTTGTGATTTATTTTAAATATAATTAATGCATTATTAATTAATTTAAAATAAAGAAAAGATGGAAATATGATTAAACCTAGCAAATAAGTTTAAAAATATGTACAAAATGTTTGTTAATTGATTTTAGAACAAAACTAATTTTTTTGGAATTTTTGAAATTTGTTTTTGGATTTTTTAAGTTAATTAAAACATAATTATATAAATAATTACACAAATAATTAAAACTTAAAGAGAAAATTATCCTAAATATGTACAAAATTAGTTTATGATATATAAACAATATTTAACACAAAGAACAATTTTTTTTATGATTTTTTTGATTGGTTAGAATAATTAAAAAGTAAATATATAAATATAAACTAATTAATTATGTAAAATATTGGAATTATGAAGAAAAATAAAATATTTTTATTTCAGAAAATAATATATATTTTTAGAAGTCTAAAATATTTTTGTGGAATTTTTTGATTTTTTAAACTATTTTTAAATAATTTTGCAATAAAAATAAAATAAAAATAGAAAATATGAAAGGATACTGATCCTGTGTGGTAAGATTGAGGGTCCATGGTATAGGCTATGTGTTATGATCATTGGATGAGCTGGCTTGATTGATCATGTGGTTCAGATTTGGAGGCGCATGATATGAGTGTGGGGAGCATGTACTGAATTCAAGGAGAATTCAGATTCTCTGACTGGGACCCATGCTGGTTGACCAGCGAATGAGAAACGTGGAAAGGGCCACGCAGGCACGCTGAAAAGTCAAAGCTGGGGCTGACGAACCACGCTGGGACGCGTGGTCGTCTTCAACCTCCAGAAGTGTGGTTTTTGGACTCAAATAGCGGGGGTTTTTAACCTCCCTTATTTGAACGATAAAATATGCAGTTTTTGATAACTTCTGAACCTGCAAAAAACAAGCGTTAGCAATGAATGAAAGTGACCCAGATCCCTTAAAATCACCTCCTGAACACGATGGTGGTATTAGTTTTGCAATTTGAGGTCTGTAGCCATGGATTCGAAGAGATTCAAGTATGAACACTCATGAGCTCGTGTTAATGGTATGGGGTGATTCTCACGTGGGAACTCTCATGTTAAAGCCCAGATCACTCATATAGGACCTCATGAACATATTAAGATGGTTAGTTTACATGGAAATTGATTGCGTATAAGAAAACGAAAGTAAAGGGCATATGTACATGAAGAACTTTATGTGCACTATACGACTCTCATGGGACTATATTATGAGTTCAATCTTACTCTATGTTGTTTGAGAAGATGATTGGAAAGCTTTGTTTGTATTAATATTGATTGAAATATAGAATTGGAAAATTACAAAGTGTATGTATTTTTTGGAGAATTTTATGATAAAGATGGCTATGCTCTTGTTCTAATTCGTGTGTCCCCTTTGCTGAAGTATGATGCTTCTTTTATAGCCCAAAGTTGCTTGGAACTCAAGCTAAGAAGCTTTGTTGTCTTTGTTGAAAGTTTGATTTTTAAAATATTAAAAATCTTTGAATTGTTGACCAAGCTTGACTCCATTCAATGCTCTTGTCTTGCTCTTCAATTCTTGCAGAAAAAATGAAGATTCCTTGAAGTGAGTCATACTTGGAGGCCAAGCAACCATTATCCATGCATTTTCCTTTTAATTTTAATCTTAAAGTAAGATAAAATTATGCAAAAAATGGCCAATAAAGATGTGGGCTTTGTCTTGGTCGTGGGAGGCCCATAGTAACATGGCAAAGATGTTTGGACCATAAAAACTTGGCATCTTTTGGAAAAAAAACATTTTTGAGCAATGTTGATTTCATGCATTTTCCCAAAATTTAGCCAACTTCAACAAGGTGTAAATCCTTCAATTTTTGTCATATGAAGGAGATCTTGCACTTTTTGGAAACCTCAAAGAGTCCTCTAACCAATGTCTTTGGTCTCATGTCAAAATGATTTTTGGTTCTCCTTGTGTGTCCTTTTGAAAAAAGTGTCTTTTTGTTGACTTTGAAAATGACCTGTAATGTCTTTGGCCATATTTTTCAAATGGTGAATGCTATGACCATGGGATCAATTGCATTTGAAAGATAATTGAATTTCCTTCAAAATGAGCTTTGGTTGACATTTTTTGGATGAAGGATGAGAGAGTTATGATCAGTCAAAGTTGAGTTGACTTTTCAGGCAAAAACCCTAATTTTGAATCTTAGGGTTTTGTTGATTTTTGATCTTTCCTTGATGAATTGTGATCATCCAATGATCAAATGTTGAATCCTTTGACAAAATATGGACTTTGACAAAAAATTTCATTTTTGACTGTCAGTTGACTTTTTTGGTCAAACGGGTCGTCTGTTGACTGTTTGAGCTGCTGACGGTGCGTCTGAGTGAATTGAAGTTTGAAAATTTGTATGATGGTACTTTGAGATGTATGGATGTATATGAAATCCATTTGAGCTCTCAAAACTTGTTGCTCCTGTTAAAACAAGAAAAACCCTGATTAGGGACTGTCTGTATAGGAGGCAGTTAAGCGTACCTGATTTTTGTGCAGTGTTGAGTTTCTGCTAATCATGTGATATTCAGAAGACTTCTAACACAAAAATCTTGGAAATTTGAATTGTGAATGATTGATTTGATTGATTGTACAAATCACTGTGAATTGTACTGTCTGCAGTTTGTCTGTCAACCGACTGTTCGTGTACTGAAGCAGCAGTTAAAGTGAAAAATCAACCGTCAAAGTTAATTTTCTTTTTTTTTTGTTTGTTGTTATTTTTGTTTTTGTTTGGTGTGAAGCATGAAAATTTATTTACATGACTTGTTAGAAAACAGAAACATAATAAATAACTGATATTTACGGTATGCGGGCAAAATTACCGATAATAACCTGAAAATTATTTAATGCACAGAAATAGAAATATTTGACTGGCAGAAAATACACAAAATATTATCTTAGTAATTAAGCAATATTATGACAACTAGTACAACATTTAATACTGACAGTATAAATATTACATACTATATTGAAAAGTACGACGAATAAACGGTACGTTTAAGAAAATAAGAAACACGGCAAACTTTAAAAATGACGGTTGATGAACCATGCTATGATCAATAACATGTAGAGGATTGGGAATGCAACCATTGCAGGTCCACACTTCTCAGGACTGTGTAGGCAGAAGAAAGTCATGATCACCGTAGCAATGGTGATGACTGTAAGAAACAGTGTCTCTATCCATTTTGCCATTCTTGCTAGGAAAGAAGAAAGAAAATGGATGATGAAGTAGAAATTTGAAAGATGATTTAGAATTTGATGTGAGATTTGTGGGAAGAATGAGAGGTATTTATAGAATGGAAAAGATGATAGAGACGTTGGGGAATGATATGATTCCGTACAAATGGAAATTGAGTGGAAGTGAGATTTGAAAGAAAGTGTATGATATTGTTGGAAAAAGAGAGATGGAGAATAAAGTTGAGATTTGAATTTGAAAGAAGAGATTTGAAAAGATTTTGAAAATAATGGAATATAGTACAAAAGTTAGTGGGAAAACAAAAAAACAATTGTTACCAGTACAGTGTGAGTTTCCTGCTTTTGCGCCTGCAAAAAGATTTAACTCTGCATGAATCGTGTCAGTACTATTTATCTGTAAAATAAATAAATAGTATTTGTGAAGTAAAGAACAGTATTTGGCGTTTGCGTAAGAATAAATTCCACTGTAAGCCAAGTTACTGTGTAAGAAAAATTCTGAAAACCAAGTTCTTCATATGTCAGGATATTTTGAAAAAATCCATGTTTATATGAGACTCTTAATTTTCATATTGAAACTTTCCTGAAAAAAGAAGTGGGCAAATTTTGGGGTATAACACATACTTTTCTAGACCATGTCTTCAAGTTTAAGAAGCACTATGCATTATAAAACAAGATCACAGAGCATGGAATGATCATTTAAGTAAATTTTTGCTCAAAAATAAGTTTCAGAAATGACAAGTTGATAAAACTCTTTTCATTAAGAAAACTGAGCATGTAATTTTTTTTAGTTCAAATCCATGTTGATATCTTCGTAGCTACTAACGAATCCTCGTGCAAGGAACTCTAAAAAATAATGCAGAATGAGTTCGAAATATCTATAGGGGAAGAACTAAAATACTTTCTATGACTTCAAATCCATCAAACAAAAGGAAAAACATTTATAAATAAAACTAAATACTACTAAAGAGATTTGAAATGGAGAAATTCAAAATAACAACAACCCCAATTTCAACCTCACGCTACCTAGACAAAGATAAAGACATAAATAAATTAAAAAGAGAAAATATCGAGATATGAAAGACAATCTTTTTTCCTTTATCTCATTTCGTCCTACCATAATTTTTTAATGTCATCAAAATAAAATTAAAAATGATTATAGTACCCAAACTATAATTGTATGCATGTTTTTAATTTTTGTTCCTAATTTTTATTGTATTTATCTTCTTCTAAAACTAAATTATTTAAGATGTTATATATAAAAAAATATTATTCATACGTGAGATTGCGACAAATGTTTTATGACAAATAAATTAATTCAATTAATTATATTTTAGATATTTTTAAAATAATTATAATAAGAAATATGAAAATATGAATTATAATTTTTCATAAAATAATACTTAAGACATTGACATATTTTATAAAATTATAACTAGTAAGATACCCGTACGAGATATTGCATAAAATGTATTTTGACACATGTAAATTTGAAGTGAGTTGACTTAATTATAAATGAACAATAATCCTATAAATTCAATAGTATAAATAATCATACAAAAAAAGAATCCATGAGATGGAAAAAAATGAAATTTTAACTTTTGAACATAATTTTTTTGTCTCAAATAAAAGTAATTGTGGATAAATTTAAATAGATATTGTGTTGATAATGACCCGTTGTTGAAAGTATTTGTGGGTAAATATTTTCGGTAATATATCGTATCCACAGGGATTGGTTAATATCACTGCCGTTCTATAGTTGTTTATTTTGAGTTAGGAAAATTGAGTTGGTTTGTTTTATGATTCTAATAATATCAAACGTAAACAATAAATTAAAAACGAGTAATGAACTGTTGTTAACGATTAGAGAAATATGTTGAACCTTAGGGTTCATCAACCTATTCCTATACAATTATCAATTAATTCACAATTGAACAATCTTTTGAATCATTATCTTCACTTATCCTCAAATAAGATTCCATGTCTGCAAATCAAATTAGATAACTTTTACCGGTATGAGATTCGATCTCTCCAAATATCAATATCGATAATAGTTATTAAGAACGATAATTATGAAAACCCAATCCCAATTCCATCTCTGCAAATTGGTATTGAATCAATATAGTAACCTAGGGCAAAAGTTAAGTCCTTTCTTTCGATCAAAGATTCAACGATAATTTAAGAATAAAGACAAGATTACTTATTGATAATGAATTCAAACAATTGTTCACAGGAATTAATTAATGGTATTGTATATTCATCGGTTAACTACTACCTTAGATTCAACACGAGGGGTTTAGCTCTCCATAGACATGAAGAACACACAAAGATTAATGGAAGAATTCATCTTCATCAAAGGAATGTCTTCGCTTGATAGAGAATTGGTCTTCAATTGATGATTGTGGCGGCACCTTCAGATTGCTCTCCTAATTTCGCTCTTCCCAAAAGTTCTTTTTCTCTTGGAAGCTAGGGCTTTTAAATAGAAGTTTCGGGCTTTTAACGCCGAGGCCGCGGCGCGGCATCGGACTGGCGCGACGCGCTTCAAAGCAGAGATATTTTCGCGGCGCGCTCTAGAAACTCACGCGGCGCGCCCTTAAACAGAGATATTTTCGCGGCGCCTTACAGGACTTCCGCGGCGCGCCCTTTGCAATTTCCATCTTTTTCTTCTGCCTTTGAGACTTCCAGCTCTCTTTCCTCCTCATGTTCTTCTCAAGCTTCAATTCAGCTCTAAACCTGTAACAATAACACCCACAAGTGATTCGATTTGCTTTACGCACGAACTAAACTTGTTCAGTTCAATTCTTAATAAAAACCTATGGATTTATCACATTTTGCATTGGTTTGGAGACTAAATTACTTCTATTAACACATGAATTTACCATTAATTTACTCCTAACAAACTCTCCCCAACTTAGAGTTTTGTTTGTCCCTAAACAAAATTACTTACCTCCAGCAAAGTTTACCGACAATCAAGTAACAAGTTTTTCAAAAAGTTTTTTTTTTCTCAAGTGGTTCAATCTAGTAACTAAGTCAAATACTCCTCTTCTACCTGCAAACTTAGAATATACACATGAAACAAACTTTGAAAGCAAATTACCTCCAGAAGTTCAAAACACTACACAATTGCTTGAACCAGCACTAATCACTCTCATCAGAAGATATGATGACTCAAAGAGGGGTTAAACACTCATCCACACAATTAAGTCAACAAAAATCCATATCATACGTTCACCAAATTGCTAGCATCAAGTACTGTGGAATCTGAGAATCAGAAGGTCTTTCTATGGTTGTAATGTGGTTTAGATTCAAAGAAAAGAAGATAATCAAGGGTTGTTCCTAATATAGGGAAGCATCCAATTCATAACTTATTTCTTTTTCTCTAAAACTCTAATTCCTTTACCTGTCCATCTTTTTTCATTCATTCGTAGCTTGATTCTTCTTTTTCACTTTTTTTCAACAATCGTTATATTCAAATGTTGTTACTTCTCTTTCTCTTTTTTTTTTCAAGCTACGACTTTTTTTTTCTTTCACCGATTACCATAAGTACTTACTCTTCTTTTGAATGTGACTCTCCCCAACTTGGAGATCAACCTGTATTCAGATTATATGAATGCTCCCCTACTTTCTAAAAAGGGTCACAGAGAGAACACATCACCAAATTTTATGGTTGATGATCCAGAACAAAACTTTTTATTGAAATCAAAACTCACCAGGTATTTTCCTTGGTGCATATTGTGATGCTTATCTTGACCTCAGGCTCAAAGAATGGTTAGCAAAAGATCACACTCTCACAGAAGAAATTAAGTTGCATGTTTAGAATAGGCTAAAAGAACTCTCAGATTCAAACAATTGCCTAAATCACTTTCACAGATTTCCACAGACGATGCAACAACCGGTTTAGCATGATACAAACACGTCAAAATAATTGATGGTCTCCTGCATATAGTAAACAATGGAAAGCTTTCCTCACATTGGTTAAGGCTAAGCTGATCCAACAAACAATGTACCATAAAGAACTTCTGACAGTATTTACTAACAACCTAAATTTCATGCACACATTAGGAGTTTGAGTTCAAAAATTCATACCTGCTTTGTTACTTTTATTGAAAAAGAAAGTGAAACTGAAAAAAATTTGAACATTCACTTACTACCATTTTCATACATGTTGCTTCATTGTTGATACTTCGCTTGAGATTCTCGTTTTGTTATGGGACTACTTACTCTAACTGGGAGCAAATAACAAACATAAAAGCATAAAATTGAAAAATGCAACAGAGTAAATCCACCCCCAAACTTGAACTAAACATTGACCTCAATGTTTCGCAACAAGCCCGAGAGGGTTGACTCACAGAGGGTATTGCAATATCCATTGCCTCTTCCTAGCTTTCACCAGAAAGATTCCCTTATTATTTCCTGAAATAAAAATAAACAAAACAAAATAAAACATTAGAAGTGTGGTTTGCCTCCTACGAAGCGCTTCGTTTAACGTCGCATGGCTCGAAGGTTCATGGTTGAATCATCAACCATTGTCTCGTTTTCTTGGCACTTTTCTCACCAATGTGAAGCCCCAAAAGTATTTCATGTTTGCTTGTTTGGTTTCTTCATCCTTAATTCTTACCACTTCAACTCGCGATCTCTCTTCTTTCATTTGTTTTTTCCTCTCCTCAAGAGAGATAACCTCCTTATCCGTTAATTTCTTCTTCTGTGAGAACCTATCCTTGATGAATTTGGCACATTTTGGCTTTAACTCTAAACCTTCTAAAAATGGGATGGTGATTTGCAAACTGCTAAACATTTCCATTGGTTGAAAGCAATGACTCTCCTTCCCTTCTTTATTAGGAACTTGTGAAGGAAGTAATTCCAATGAGAGTTTATGCTCATTTGCATTACTACTCTTCTTCAACTCTAAGTCCACCATCTTCTCTTTTGAAAAAGTTTCAACTTTTGAAGTTTCTAACTCATTCACAACTTCTTTAATTATATCCTCCTTTTTTGTTCCTTCGACTAACATATCATCCACTTTTTTAGGAGGTCTTGGATAAGGTAGCTTCATTGAGAGCTCATACTCAACTTCTATATTTTTCTTGATGTTTAGATACTCTATATTATCCTTTTCAACAACATCTTCCTTGTCAATATCATTGTTTTCAACTTCCTCATCAATCACTTTTACACTCTTTATAGAAGTAGCATTGCAAGTTTCTACGCAAGTCATAGGGTTTTGAAAAGTTGAGACTTGACTTACGTTTTGCTCGATGAAGAATTTGGTAAATTGAACATCTTGCGTTTCCTGGTTTTGTTGAACGGCTAAAGAGAATTGCATGAATTGATTCATGGTTTCCTCTAACTCAGTGGGTCCTCTTTGATAACCTTGGTTATAATGTGAAAGCCCTTGTTGTTGGTATTCATGGTTAGCCATATGGTATTCCATCGCATCTTCCGGTGTGTACCATCCGATATCATGAAACTCACTAACTTGAGGTGTGAACTGTGACAAACTTTGAAATAGATACTCCATTTGTTGAAAACGGATCTCGTTTTGAGCATGAATCGCGTCATTTATATTTGGGTCGAACATCCAGACAAACAAAAATCTACAAAACTAGCAACCAAGTGAAATAACAAGATAGAAATAATAATAATAAATCAAAAATCAAAATTAAAAGACTATTGCAATAAAAAAAATCTAAAATAAAGTAACTAACTAAAAAAATCTAAAATTAAGTGTGGTGTCGTTTTCTTTTACCTCCCCGTTTCACTTGGGAGGACGACACGCTATACCCTTCACGCGAAATTTGGAAGGAGGATGCGCCCGTGGTGGGAGGAATTTTGTTTCAGTTCTTCCTACGATATCACACGAACTTTCTTATTTGTCCTACGAGTAGGAAAGGGGAAAAAAGATCTCAACTAAACCCTAGGAGTTTGCTAAGTATGGGGATTTCACCTAGACTAGAAATTCTGGAGTCCGGGGGGTCGGTTATACATAGGGAAGTGTTTAAACACCCTACATATCTGTAGTACTCTACATGAACCTTCTCTGTGTCATTGTGATTGTGTTTATTGCTAATGATTGGGAAAGTTTCTCCTTTGTATTAGGAGAAGGAATTGAATTAATTAAAGAAAGACAGACAGACAAACAAACTGACTATTTTTGGTATTTTTATTAGCTCGCTGAGATTCCTTGTGAACCTCATGCCTACATATCCCTAGTGGAAGTCAGAGCTTAATGTAGTTCGGGGAACTAACTGGGGAAATTAATTATTTTTGGTGCCTTGCTTGAAGCTCAAGGTTGAAGCTTGAATTAAATCTCTGTTTACCATAAAGAGACATTAAATCATCTCTACAGAGAGGTATTTATACTATTCCACCACAAACATTTAAAAAGTGACAGAATAACTGAATTCATTTCATTCAAGAGGGGGCCTTACTTGTGTATGTGCAAGTATACCAGTCAAATGCCTCTTAAATGAAAGAAAGATGCTCATCCAAATTAGGGAAAGTTACCACATGTCTGGGTTTTACTGCCAGCTCATGCCTTTCAAAATCCTAAATGGGAGACTTGATTAAAATTGAAATGAAATGTAATGTTTGTTTGAATGTGGTAGAGTAGTAAAAATATCTCTCTATAGAGATAAGCTATGTCTATCTACTGTATAAAAGACTTGACTTTAGCTGGCTTGAATGAGGCCCAAGCTTGAGGCTTTTTTTTGATTGATTTATTAATTATTATTTGACTCTGGGAGATGACTCCACTGGGGATTAATTACAGGGTATTTTTGTGTTCTGTACAAAGCCCAGAATTGAGGCTGACTCTATTTGGAGAGTGTTTATTTGATGGATTTTTATTTGGTGTTCTGTACAAAGCCCAGAATTGAGGGTGACTCTACTTAGGGAGACTCTATTTGTGTGCCTTGTACTAAGCCCAAGATTGTGGCTAACTGCTGAGGATAAATGAATTTTTGAGACTATGAATGACTCTATTTTGGTGTGCCTTGTACAAAGCCCAAGGTTGTGGCTGACTCTAGCTAGGGAAAACATTATTTTCTACCTTGTACAAAGCCCAAGGTTGTGGCAGACTCTTAAATGAATTGAGTATGGATGACTCTATAGGAAAAGATCCTAGGTGTTAGGAATCTTTGACACATGAAAGTACGGTTTAAACTACCTTGTACAAAGCCCAAGGTTGTGGCTACTGAATGATGAAGAACTCACTGGGGAGACTCTATTATCTGCCTTGTACAGTGCCCAAGGTTGAGGCTGACTCTTGACAGGGGAGTTTTATTGTTTGGGTGCCTTGTATGAAGCCCAAGGTTGAGGCTAACTGTTTTTGTTGGTTTTGACTCTACTGGAGATTTTATTGATTAAAAGACTGTTTTTCTTTGGAAGCTAACCCTTTCCAGGGATTTTGACTCAGCTGGAGAACTCATTTGGTAAAAGACTGACTTTATCATGTTTTTTGGAGGCTGACCCTTTCCAGGGGTTTTGACTCTTTTTTTTGGGGAAATTATCTCCTAAGAGAATGAATCTTTATTTATTTATTAATTGACTTTGGAGGCTAACCCTTTCCAGGGGATTTTGTTGACATGAAAGAATGTGTGGAAGCTAACCCTTTCCAGGGATTTTGTTGACATGAAAGAATGTGTGGAAGCTAACCCTTTCCAAGGATTTTATTAAAATGAAGAAAATGTGTGGAAGCTAACCCTTTCCAGGGAATTTTATTGAAATGAAAGATTGGTTTTGGAGGCTAACCCTTTCCAGGGGTTTTATTGAAATGATTGGCAAAAAGATTATCTAGTGGAGACTTCTTGTTTAAAGCCCAAGATGAAGGCTGACTCATGATGAGGATGATCAAAACATGGATCCTAGACTCTGCTAAAGAAGATTGATGAAGATAAGGGTGACAGAGACTGTCCATGTCTCTCATTCCAAAATGTGTACTCAATGTAAAATTGAGACAAACTTAGCTTGTTTAAAGTCTGGTTTAAATTGGAAGAAACTCACCAGGGTAGGCTAAAAGGTGACTAAAGACCTGTTCCTATGTTTATAAGAAACCTGATGGGTCCTTGTATACAAGCTCAATAGGAAGCTGGAAATGCTTTTAAGAAGCCTGTGGGTCCTTGTACAAAGCCCAAGAGGAGGCTAATCGAGGGTCCTTGTTATAGCACAAGAGAAAGCTATGTGGTTTTGAACTTATTTTGGCTCTAAGCAAATGGGTAAGAGGTTTCACCGGGAATAATTCCTCTTTGGGTGGATGTGTCCTATTATTTTTGGATTCTAAGGTTTTTACCAAGATGTTTCACCGGGAATAATTCATCTTGGGGGTTTGAATTACAGATCTCTAATTAGGAAAGAGCCTTCACCGGGAAGACATTCTCAATCCTAGGTCATATTCCTATAATATATATAGTTTAACTGTCCTAGGGTTTACACTCAAACGTAGCTCTAAACTAATATATACACAGTTTATATTTGACAGTAATTTAAATAAAGACTGTAAATTGAAAGCTTGTAAAGCCTAACCTGGATGGAGTGGAGGCCTTTGAAGAAGTATGTACAGAGCCTCAACAGTATTTGGTGGATAACAGTTGAATATATATATGATAAACAGTTAATGGTTTTTGAAAACAAAAGAAGTGAAGATGGACAAAGGTCACATAGGTATCTGAAGAGTTTCACCGGGAATAATGCCCTTCAAATACCAGAAGAATGTTTTGAAAACAGAAGGAAGATTTTGAAAATACAGTTTTGAAAACAAGCTAAGAAGAGAAGGTTTTTGGGACTTACACTCTATTAGAGGCCCAGTACTTTACAGTACTGGTGTAAAAGCAATTTGAAAATGATTTGGAATGATACAAGGTTTTGTTGTTTGAAAACCTTAATCATTTGATTTAATCAGAGATTAAAAACAGTTTTGAGAATTGACAAAAGTCAACTTAATTAAAGTAAAAATAAAGATTTTTACTTAATTAAGACCTAAACAATTAGGGTTTTATCATAAACTTTATTTACAAAATGATTAGGTTAAAACAAAGTGAATATATGTATTTAAAGTATTTAAGAAAACACTTAAAACATACTATTTTAAACCTAATAAAAATATATGAAATAAATAATATTTTTATGATTTTTTTTATTATTCACAAAATAGATATATTAAATGACAAGTGTGTGAAAAATGAAGTGAAAATAAATTAATTTGATAGGTTAAATAAATATGTGAAGTTGTGAAGAAAATAGGTGTGACAAGTGATAAAAAAAATAGGAATGTCTCCACCAAGGCTTGAACTCACGCCCTTTAGGTCACACACCCAAAACCAAACCACTGGGCCAGCGCGCGCATGGTGATAGCAAACTGACTCCTTTGCAACTCATATCTTATTCAAGTGTATAGAAGCAAAAAGAAAATAAAATCAAAAGGTCTGGGGCGAGGGGGATTCGAACCCCAGACCTTGGGCACGCGCAACACACAAACACTCTTTACCACTGGGCTATCACGTTTTAGTCGTTTATAAAACAACTTCCATTCAAAATAAAATAAACTTTGGCCCCAGATTTAAATTTTGCACGCCATGGCCATAGTCATCTTCTTCCTCGAGCTCAAGGATTTTCAAAATCCTAACTCTCTGGTTTCTCAACTAAATGACATGATGTAAACATCAATCTTGTTCTAAATTTCCTCACGAATCCAGATATCTAACTAACATTTATTTATATGAACTATAGCTACCTAATTTCTCAGAAAACCCTAAGAACACATGAACCCTAAATTTGAAATTAAATGACAAACAGGATGAATAAATGACAAATGATAGAGGGTTTTCAATCCTCTGATGATGCTAAACAAGATAGAATCGAGCTTTAACTCAAAGAGTGCTTAAATTAAAGAGGTGTGGTTCAGAAACTTACCTCTGAAAATGGAGGTCGTGAGGATGATGGAGAACACCTGGACTTGAATGAATGATCTCAATAGCTTCCTTGAGACTCAATGATGCTAACTGAATGCTTATTGGAGCTTGAATCTTCCTGAATTGCTCTATGGACCTCCCTCGATTTCAGCTTCAAGTGAACATGGAGGGTGATGATTCTCGAGTTACAGATGAGCTGCAGCCATCTGATTAGCTTCACTATGACCTGAGGAGTGTGTCTGGATGATTGGCTTGGCTTGAAACCTCCTGAATTACTCTATGGACCTCCAACTGCAAATGCTCCAAGGTGAGAGCAACAATGGTGTTCCTCCACTTACAGAAGTGATCCTGGTGCTTGGATCACCTCAAATGACCTCCCTTGAGATGTTAGAATGCTCACTTTCCAAAGATAAGCTCTGGTTTGAAGAAATCGATTCTTCTTGCCAAAGAACTTTGAAAAACAATGAGCATGAGAAGAGAAAGAGAAAGCAAGGAATATGGTTGCTTTGGTGTGTTTTTTCACTGAAGTATGCTCCCCTATTTATAGGTAAATGATTCAGTACTGATTGAGAGAGTGAGCTTGCTTAGTGAAGTGAATTTGGTTTCTTAGCCATGAAGAAATTTCAAAGAATATCCAAGTGTGATCATTGCATTTTCGAGCCAGCTCCCCTATCCATTGATTCTATCTGATCTTAGGGGACATTTCATATGCAAAGTGAGCTCTAATTGGTTGGTGAGAAGATTCCTTGGGTGATTCATCAATTTGCCATAAATTCACAAATGTAATCATTACATAATCACATGTTCTTGTTTTAGGAATCTTCTTCAATTATCATGGCATGGTGAAAATGAATGCATGGTATGTTTTCAGATGTGTTATGGGTCGTGTAGCATCCATAATTGAGGTCATGTGCACAAAATTTCAAAGTTCAAAAATGATGCATGACCTATAATTTTACTTCATGAGGCCAACTTTGAACAAGCATAACTCCTAGTGAAGGATAGAAAAACACTTAGAAAGGGGGGGATTGAATAAGTGTGACTTAAAAACTTGGGCGATAAAAATAAATTGCACAGTTATTTTTATCCTGGTTCGCTGTTAACGAAGCTACTCCAGTCCACCCCCGCAGAGATGATTTACCCCAACCTGAGGATTTAATCCACTAATCGCACGGATTACAATGGTTTTCCACTTAGCCCACGACTAAGTCTTCTAGAGTATCCTGATCACAACTTGATCACTCCAGGAACAAACTGCTTAGCCAACTGCTAAGACTTTTCTAGAGTCTACTGATCAACCTGATCACTCTAGTTACAACTGCTCAGCCAACTGCCAAGACTTCTCTAGAGTATACTGATCCAACTGATCACTCTAGTTCTTACAACTTAATGTAATCTATTCAAGAGTTTACAAATGCTTCTTAAAAGCTATAATCACAAACTGTGATATTTCTCTTACAACTTAAGCTTATTCTCACTAAGATATTACAACAGCAATGTAGTGAGTTGATGAAGATTCTGAGCTTTGATTGAACAGCGTTTCAGCAAGTTTATTTTCGTTCAGAGTCGTTAAGAATTGGTAACCTTGCTTCACATCAGAACTTCATATTTATAGGCGTTGAGAAGATGACCGTTGAGTGCATTTAATGCTTTGCGTGTTCCGTACAGCATCGCATTTAATGTTATACGCTTTCGTCAACTACCTCGAGCCTTGCGTACGCTGTGTCTACTGACGTTGCCTTTAATAGCTTCCAACGTTCCTTTTGTCAGTCAGCGTAGTCTGCCACCTGTACTTCCTTCTGATCTGATGTTTGTGAATACAACGTTTGAATATCATCAGAGTCAAACAGCTTGGTGCAGTGCATCTTCTGATCTTCTGATCTTGAAGTGCTTCTGGTGCGTGATACCATCTTCTGATCTTCAGTGCTTCTGATCTCTTGTTCTTCTGATGCTTTCATAGACCCATGTTCTGATTCTGCTTCGACCATCTTCTGATGTCTTGCCAGACCATGTTCTGATGTTGCATGCTGAACCATTTGAGATACATCTTCTGAGCGCTGAATTATGCATACTCTTTATATATTTCCTGAAAAGGAAATTGCATTGGATTAGAGTATCATATTATCTTAAGCAAAATTCATATTATTGTTATCATCAAAACTAAGATAATTGATAAGAACAAATCTTGTTCTAACAATCTCCCCCTTTTTGATGATGACAAAAACATATATAAATGATATGAATTTGCGATCAGAAAGAAAGAAATGGCAAAAGACAAATTACACAGCTATAGCATAAGCATATGAATATGTCTCCCCCTGAGATTAACAATCTCCCCCTGAGATAAATAATCTCCCCCTGAAATAAATACTCGAAGAACTTTGATAAAAGACTTCCCTGATTATTTCGGTAGAGACGATCATATAAGCTTCTGCTTTCAGAGAATTCATAGCTTCTGACTTCTGCTTCCATTGGACAGCTTCAGAACTTGAATTTCTTTAGATCCTTAGAGCACTCACAGCTTCTGATTCTTGCTTCCATCCTGGACAGCTTCAGAACTTGAGTTTCTTTGATCTTCAGAACATTCACAGCTTCTGATTTCTGCTTCCATTCAGGACAGCTTCAGAACTTGAATTTTCTGGATCTTCTAGATCATTCATATCTTCTGATTTCTGCTTCCCTCGGATAGCTTCAGAACTTTGAATGTCTACTAACATCACTTCATGCTAGATTTGTATCAGAACATTGTTGAATGTACCAGAGCATCATCAGAGCATCTCTACATCCTGAAATGTTACAGAACAAAAACTAAACGACAAAAGTCAGCATGAATGAATCAGAACATAAAATGTATATTCAAATACATGATATGTATCAGAGCCAAATGTATCAGAGCATTATGGCTTAAAAAATATGTATCAGAGCAAATAGAATTTTGTCAAAACAAAATAGACAGATATATTCAGATTCTATTCTCCATGCTTCTGATCCCTGAAGCTTGACAGCACTCAGCTTGCTTCAGTTTCCAAGAGCTTATTCTTTTTACAGAATAATGCTTCTTTATGGTCTTGCTTCTAGTGTTTGCTTCTGAAGTTTCACTTCATTTCTTTGTCCCTGCAAAACACTTAAACCATATAGAACTTGCAGTTCTTGTTAGTGTATGTGTGGGAGCCTTTACCCAGCAACTGATAGATTTAATCAAATCATTTATCATTTATCTTTCTCCCCCTTTTTGTCATAACATCAAAAAGAATATTTAAAAAAGATTCAGATGTAAAAACGACAAAGGAAAACATTTACTGGAATGTAAAACACAAAGAAACTTTTTATTGATTATCAAAAGATATTACAAAAGGTTTCTATGTTTAACAAGATGAGAAACATTCCTAGCAAATACAAAAGGGAATTTCCGACAAGGAAATTACCACAAAAATTAAAAAAAGATTTCCAAAGAGGAAATTACTAAAATAAAAAAGACTCCAAACTTTGGCCAAGAAACTCAACATAGACGTTGAGCATATCTTCCCATAACTCAAGAAAATCTTCAATCTTTGGGTGAAAGCTGATAACACCATCAAAGAAGAATCTGACTTGAGAGGTATAAGAAGAGCCATCCCGAGATGCACAGAGATCTGTCGCCTTTGAGACATGAAAGCTAGGTTTTGAAAGAGAGGAGACGAAAAACCGAGATAGCGAGAGAGGAAAAACTTTAAGAGGAAAACAAAGAGATAGGAAAAACAAAAAACGTTTTGAAGAGTATTTAAAAGAAAAAAGAAAGAAGCGGTTTACGAAAAAAACATTTAATGTTGCTTGAAAAGAGGGAAAACAATAAAGACAAGTGAGGTGACTAGCACAGTTACCTATGGTTGACGTCCCTTCATCTGTACGCGCGCTTATCCACAAACAGTAACAGCAGGTTTACCGTCCCGAGATAAAGCGTTACAGCTGTTTTTGCTTTAAAAGAGGTTCTGAATCAACTTAGACAATGAAACGTTAGTAATAACAGAATCATAATTTCTAAAAGATTTTCATCAGAACTTCTGATTATCATTCTTTTCAGAAGATACTCATACATGAGAACTTCTCATCTTCTCATTCTGGGCATAGATCCATACTGATGTTCTTCAGAATGAATTTAAACCTATCTTCAGCCAGGGGTTTTGTAAAGATATCAGCCCATTGGTGGTCTGTATCCACAAAGTTCAAGGAAATAACACCCTTCTGAACATAGTCCCTTATGAAATGATGTTTAATCTCAATATGTTTAGCTTTTGAATGAAGAATAGGATTCTTAGATAAACATATAGCAGAAGTATTATCACAGAAAATAGGTATGTTACTCTCGTATATCTGATAATCTTCTAACTGACTCTTCATCCAGAGCATCTGTGTACTACAACCAGCAGCAGCAACATATTCAGCTTCTGTTGTTGAAAGAGCAATAGTTGCTTGTTTCTTGCTGTACCAGGAGATCAAATGACTTCCAAGAAATTGGCAACTTCCTGAAGTACTTTTTCTTTCAATTCTGTCTCCAGCATAGTCAGCATCACAGAATCCAACCAAGTTGTATTCTTTAGATTTTCTGTAAACTAAGCCAACATTAGTAGTACCTTTCAGATACCTTAGAATTCTCTTAACAGCAGTTAAATGAGATTCTCTAGGATCTGATTGGAATCTAGCACACAAACAAACACTGAACAGAATATCAGGTCTAGAAGCAGTCAAATATAGAAGAGATCCAATCATACCTCTATATAACTTCTGATCTACCTTCTTACTTACCTCATCCTTACCTAGGATGCACGTTGGATGCATAGGAGTTTTGGCTTCTTTGCAGTCCATAAGATTAAACTTCTTCAGAAGTTCCTTCACATACTTGGTTTGGTGAACATATGTTCCTTCTGATGTTTGATTTACTTGTATTCCAAGGAAATACTTGAGTTCTCCCATCATGCTCATTTCAAACTCAGCCTGCATAGACTCAGCAAACTCCTTTCCAAGTGTAGCATTAGATGTTCCAAAAATAATATCATCTACATAAATTTGACAAATTAAAATATCCCTTTTAAAGGTTTTACAAAAGAGAGTAGTGTCCACTTTTCCTCTAGTGAAATCTTTGTCCAGAAGGAAAGAACTTAAGCGTTCATACCAAGCTCTGGGAGCTTGTTTCAATCCATACAGTGATTTCTTTAATTTAAAAACATGATTCGGAGACATAGAGTCTTCAAAACCAGGAGGTTGATGGACATAAACTTCTTCATCTATATAACCATTTAAGAAGGCACTCTTAACATCCATCTGATAAAGAGTGATGTTATGTTGAGTGGCAAAAGAAATTAATAGACGAATAGATTCTAACCTGGCCACTGGTGCAAAGGTTTCTGTATAGTCAATCCCTTCTTGCTGACTATAACCCTGAGCCACCAGTCTGGCTTTGTTTCTTATCACTTCACCTTTCTCACTGAGCTTGTTTCTGAAGACCCACTTTGTACCGATTATATTAAATCCATCTGGTCTAGGAACAAGATCCCAAACATCATTCCTTGTGAACTGATTCAGTTCTTCTTGCATAGCAATTATCCAGTCTGGATCTTCTAGAGCATGATCAACAGAAGTTGGCTCGATCAAAGATACAAGACCTAATTGGCAGTCTGCATTGTTCCTAAGAAATGCTCTTGTTCTGATAGGATCATCCTTCTTTCCAAGAATGACATCTTCTGTATGACCAGAGATGAGTCTGGATGATCTTCTGACAGATGGTTCTTCAGAAATGCTTAGATTGTCCAGTGAAGCTGTTACTTGATCTTCCGATTCTTTGCTTCTGAGAAGCTCTGCTTCTGATGCGCTGCTTCTTGGTTCAACAACTTCTGATATGTCAATATCATAACCTGCAAAATTATCAAACTGCTTTGGTTTTTCAGAACCAAGCTTATCATCAAACCTGATATTGATTGATTCTTCCACAATCAATGTCTCAGTATTGTATACTCTGTAGCCTTTTGAGCGTTCAGAATATCCAAGAAGGAAACATTTTTGAGCTTTGGAATCAAACTTACCAAGATGATCTTTAGTGTTCAGAATAAAGCAAACACATCCAAAAGGATGGAAATATGAAATGTTGGGCTTTTTATTCTTCCACAATTCATAGGGAGTCTTATTTAGAATAGGTCTGATAGAGATTCTATTCTGAATATAGCATGCAGTGTTTATTGCTTCTGCCCAGAAGTGCTTAGCCATATTGGTTTCATTGATCATGGTTCTGGCCATTTCTTGCAGAGTCCTATTCTTTCGCTCTACAACTCCATTTTGCTGTGGAGTTCTAGGACAAGAGAAATCATGGGCAATACCATTCTCTTTGAAGAACTCTTCAAAGGATCCGTTCTCAAATTCACCACCATGATCACTTCTAACCTTTATGATTTTACACTCTTTTTCAGATTGAATCTGAATGCAAAAATCAAAGAACACTGATTGAGTCTCATCCTTGTGTTTCAAGAATTTTACCCACGTCCAGCGACTATAATCATCCACGATGACCAATCCATATTTCTTTCCTCTGACAGATGCTGTTTTGACTGGTCCAAACAGATCAATGTGCAAGAGTTCTAATGGCCTTGAGGTAGAAACAACATTCTTAGGCTTGAATGCAGGTTTGGAGAACTTGCCCTTCTGACATGCTTCACAAAGAGCATCTGATTTGAATTTCAGATTAGGGAGTCCTCTGACAAGACCTAGTTTGTTAATCTGAGAAATTTTTCTCAAACTAGCATGACCTAGTCTTCTGTGCCAGACCCACTGCTCCTCAGAAACAGACATAAGACAGGTCACCTTCTGACTCATAAGATCTTGCAGATCTGTCTTATAAATGTTGTTCTTCCTCTTGCCTGTAAATAGGATTGAGCCATCCTTCTGATTTACAGCCTTGCAAGACTTTTGATTGAAGATTATATCATAACCATTGTCACTTAATTGACTGATAGATAAGAGGTTATGAGTTAATCCATCTACAAGAAGTACATTAGATATGGAAGGAGAGTTACCAGACTTTATAGTTCCAGAGCCAATTATCTTGCCTTTCTGATCTCCTCCAAACTTGACTTCTCCTCCAGATTTAAGCACCAGGTCTTGGAACATAGACCTTCTTCCTGTCATGTGTCGTGAGCATCCAGAGTCCAGGTACCATGACATGTTGTGCTTTGTCTTCTTTGCAGCCAAGGATATCTGCAATAGGAATAATCTTATCCTTAGGTACCCACATTTTCTTGGGTCCTTTCTTGTTAGATTTCCTCAAGTTCTGATTGAACTTGGGTTTGACATTATAAGCAGTAGGAGGAACAGCATGATAATTTCTAACATGAGTTTCATGATATTTCCTAGGTTGTGTCGCATGCTTTTTAGTGTGTGCTATGTGAAAGCTTTTAGCATGTGAGGTGTGCCTAATATCATGTGAGTGGCCAAATTTAAATTGGTTATACAGAGGCTTATATGATATTTTCATATCATCCACAGATTCAAGCTTGTACGGGGTTTCACCCTCATAACCAATGCCTACTCTATTGTTTCCAGACACAGCATATATCATAGAAGCAAGTTGACTTCTGCCTATGCTACTAGATAGAAATTTTCTGAAACTCAAGTCATATTCTTTCAGAATATGATTCATGCTAGGAATGGCTTTTTCTGTTTCAGAAGGAGATCCACTATTCTTGGATAGATTAAAAACTTTTTCCTTCAGTTCAGAATTTTCCAATTCCAGCTTCTTAGTTTCAAATTCAAATTGCTTCTTCAGCTTTTTATATTTGATACTAAGATGAGCTTTGAGTTCCAGAAGTTCTGTCAAGCCAGAAACTAACTCATCTCTAGAAAGTTCAGAAAATACCTCTTCAGAATCTGATTCTGATGTAGATTCTGATCCGTCATCTTCTGTCGCCATCAGCGCACAGTTGGCTTGCTCATCTTCTGAACCATCTTCTGAATCATCCCAGGTTGCCATAAGACCTTTCTTCTTATGAACTTTCTTCTTGGGATGTTCATTTTGAAGTTGTGGACATTCACTCCTGAAGTGTCCTGGCTCATTGCACTCATAGCACATGACTTTCTTCTTGTCATATCTTCTGTCGTCAGAAGATTCTCCCCGTTCAAATTTCTTTGAACTTCTGAAGCCTTTGAACTTCCTTTGCTTTGTCTTCCAGAGTTGATTTAGTCTTCTGGAGATCATGGACAGTTCATCTTCTTCTTCAGATTCTGACTCTTCAGGATCTCTTCTTTGGCCTGAAAAGCGTTAGTGCATTTCTTGATATTTGACTTTAATGCAATAGACTTACCTTTCTTTTGAGGCTCATTTGCGTCCAGCTCAATTTCATGACTCCTCAGGGCACTGATCAGCTCTTCCAATGAAACTTCATTCAGATTCTTCGCAATCTTGAATGCAGTCACCATAGGACCCCATCTTCTGGGTAAGCTTCTGATGATCTTCTTTACATGATCAGCCTTGGTGTACCCTTTGTCAAGAACTCTCAATCCAGCAGTAAGAGTTTGAAATCTTGAAAACATCTTTTCAATGTCTTCATCATCCTCCATCTTGAAGGCTTCATACTTCTGGATTAAGGCAAGAGCTTTAGTCTCCTTGACTTGAGCATTGCCTTCATGAGTCATTTTCAATGACTCATATATATCATAGGCTGTTTCCCTGTTTGATATTTTCTCATACTCAGCATGAGAGATAGCATTCAGCAAAACAGTTCTGCATTTATGATGATCCCTGAAAAGCTTTTTCTGATCATCGTTCATTTCTCGCCTCGTCAGCTTTACGCCTCTTGTATTCACTGGATGTTTGTAACCATCCATCAGCAGATCCCAAAGGTCACCATCTAGACCAAGAAAGTAACTTTCCAGTTTATCTTTCCAGTATTCGAAGTTTTCACCATCAAATACCGGCGGTCTTGTATAACCATTGTTACCGTTGTTACCATTTTGTTGCTCAGCAGAGCCAGATGTAGATGTAGATTTATCAGCTCCATCAGCCATCTTTTACACGAAGCGTTTTTCTCTTCCTGAATCTTTTCTAAACACGGTTAAGTGCTTGCACCTTAGAACCGGCGCTCTGATGCCAATTGAAGGATAGAAAAACACTTAGAAAGGGGGGGATTGAATAAGTGTGACTTAAAAACTTGGGCGATAAAAATAAATTGCACAGTTATTTTTATCCTGGTTCGCTGTTAACGAAGCTACTCCAGTCCACCCCCGCAGAGATGATTTACCCCAACCTGAGGATTTAATCCACTAATCGCACGGATTACAATGGTTTTCCACTTAGCCCACGACTAAGTCTTCTAGAGTATCCTGATCACAACTTGATCACTCCAGGAACAAACTGCTTAGCCAACTGCTAAGACTTTTCTAGAGTCTACTGATCAACCTGATCACTCTAGTTACAACTGCTCAGCCAACTGCCAAGACTTCTCTAGAGTATACTGATCCAACTGATCACTCTAGTTCTTACAACTTAATGTAATCTATTCAAGAGTTTACAAATGCTTCTTAAAAGCTATAATCACAAACTGTGATATTTCTCTTACAACTTAAGCTTATTCTCACTAAGATATTACAACAGCAATGTAGTGAGTTGATGAAGATTCTGAGCTTTGATTGAACAGCGTTTCAGCAAGTTTATTTTCGTTCAGAGTCGTTAAGAATTGGTAACCTTGCTTCACATCAGAACTTCATATTTATAGGCGTTGAGAAGATGACCGTTGAGTGCATTTAATGCTTTGCGTGTTCCGTACAGCATCGCATTTAATGTTATACGCTTTCGTCAACTACCTCGAGCCTTGCGTACGCTGTGTCTACTGACGTTGCCTTTAATAGCTTCCAACGTTCCTTTTGTCAGTCAGCGTAGTCTGCCACCTGTACTTCCTTCTGATCTGATGTTTGTGAATACAACGTTTGAATATCATCAGAGTCAAACAGCTTGGTGCAGTGCATCTTCTGATCTTCTGATCTTGAAGTGCTTCTGGTGCGTGATACCATCTTCTGATCTTCAGTGCTTCTGATCTCTTGTTCTTCTGATGCTTTCATAGACCCATGTTCTGATTCTGCTTCGACCATCTTCTGATGTCTTGCCAGACCATGTTCTGATGTTGCATGCTGAACCATTTGAGATACATCTTCTGAGCGCTGAATTATGCATACTCTTTATATATTTCCTGAAAAGGAAATTGCATTGGATTAGAGTATCATATTATCTTAAGCAAAATTCATATTATTGTTATCATCAAAACTAAGATAATTGATAAGAACAAATCTTGTTCTAACACCTAGCTCAAATTGAATTTGGAGAAGGTTGAACACAATTTGGAAAGCCCTAAACATCTACTTTAAATCATTAGTTTGGAGTTTCTTCAGAATCCTTTGGCAAATTTGTGAAAAATGAGGCCAAAGTTGGAAGAAAACTAGGTTAAAACACTTAGAAAAATTTCTAAGTGTTTATGACCTAAACTTCAAAATTTCCAAAACTTCTTAAATGATTGATCTTTTGAAAAAAGTTCCTTTGTAATATGTTGTTTTATTTTGCAAGATCTACAACTTTCATGTTGGAAGTTTTTTGAGTTGTGTAGGTGAAATTTTGAGTTCTCACCATGCCTTAAAAAACCCTAATTCCCGACTTTTCGCTCCTTGATGAATTTCTTTGAATTTCTTTGGTCAAATGACTTTAATATCCATATATTGATGATATTGATCCTTGAAAGTCATTTTTTGACCAAAGATCTCAAAAGTCAATGGTGATCCCATACAGTTGACTTTTTCCAGAGAAAGTGAGATTTTGGACTTTTGTGTAGAATCAAGATCTTTTCCTCAAATGAATGATGTAAATAGATTATATTGAGGTAGTAGAGATTCTTGAATCATGTCTTGAGTTTTGGATCCATGCCCTGATTAAAAGTCAACTATCTTGGTGAATTAGGTCAAAAACCCTAATTGTCGACCATATGAAAATGATGACTGTAGACTTTGAATTGAGGTGTGATGTCCAGTGGATCTTGTCATATGAGTTATTTGAGGATGATTGATGTCTTTGAATGATCCCTTGGGGCTTTTTATGGTTTCCCAAAGGTGATCCCTGATTTTAGTCCTTGATAAGGCTCAAAACCCTAGTCTGTGGATCTGAGTAATTCTGTACTTAGATGACTGGGTGTTTAATCAATCATAGGTGAAATAATGAAGCTCTTGAGTCTTAAGATTGTATTAGAGACTAATCTTCCTATTGATTGATCCTTTGTCTGAGTTTTCCTGTCTTTGAACACCCTCGATTGAATGTCAGACTGCTCTGGGTACTTACTCTGACTTGATGAAAATCCTGAAGATATGTCATCTCAGGGGGGTCAAAAATTAGGGTATGACATTAAGGAACTAGACTAAAAATCTAAAATAAAGTAACTAACTAAAAATCTAAAATAAAGGAACTAAACTAAAAATCTAAAATAAAGGAACTAATCTAAAAATCTAAATTTAAGTAACTAAACAAAAAATCTAAAATTAAGTAAATAACTACAAATCTAAATTTAAGTAAATAACTAAAAATAATATAACTAAAAATAAGGAAATAACTCAAAATAAAAAACTATTGCAATGCGTGCAATATTGACACCAATCCCCGGCAACGACGCCAATTTGTTGAAAGTATTTGTGGGTAAATATTTTCGGTAATATATCGTATCCACAGGGATTGGTTAATATCACTGCCGTTCTATAGTTGTTTATTTTGAGTTAGGAAAATTGATTTGGTTTGTTTTATGATTCTAATAATATCAAACGTAAACAATAAATTAAAAACGAGTAATGAACTGTTGTTAACGATTAGAGAAATATGTTGAACCTTAGGGTTCATCAACCTATTCCTATACAATTATCAATTAATTCACAATTGAACAATCTTTTGAGTCATTATCTTCACTTATCCTCAAATAAGATTCCATGTCTGCAAATCAAATTAGATAACTTTTACCGGTATGAGATTCGATCTCTCCAAATATCAATATCGATAATAGTAATTAAGAACGATAATTATGAAAACCCAATCCCAATTCCATCTCTGCAAATTGGTATTGAATCAATATAGTAACCTAGGGCAAAAGTTAAGTCCTTTCTTTTGATCAAAGATTCAACGATAATTTAAGAATAAAAACAAGATTACTTATTGATAATGAATTCAAACAATTGTTCACAGGAATTAATTAATGGTATTGTATATTCATCGGTTAACTACTACCTTAGATTTAACACGAGGGGTTTAACTCTCCATAGACATGAAGAACACACAAAGATTAATGGAAGAAATCATCTTCATCAAAGGAATGTCTTCGCTTGATAGAGAATTGGTCTTCAATTGATGATTGTGGCTACACCTTCAGATTGCTCTCCTAATTTCGCTCTTCCCAAAAGTTCTTTTTCTCTTGGAAGCTAGGGCTTTTAAATAGAAGTTTTGGGCTTTTAACGCCGAGGCCGCGGCGCGGCATCGGACTGGCGCGGCGCGCTTCAAAGCAGAGAGATTTTCGCGACGCGCTCTAGAAACTCACGTGGCGCGCCCTTAAACAGAGATATTTTCGCAGCTCCTTACAGGACTTCCGCGGCGCGCCCTTTGCAATTTCCATCTTTTTCTTCTGCCTTTGAGACTTCCAGCTCTCTTTCCTCCTCATGTTCTTCTCAAGCTTCAGTTCAATTCTTAATAAAAACCTATGGATTTATCACATTTTGCATTGGTTTGGAGACTAAATTACTTCTATTAACACATGAATTTACCATTAATTTACTCCTAACACCCGTGAGAAATAAAATTTATTTGATGCGATACAAAATGTATTTAAAATGGAAATAAGAATGTGTGGGAAAACTAATGTGAGAGAAATTTGAAATTTTAATTAAGAGAGAGAATGTGTATCTTGGGGGAAAAAGTTGATCAATTAGGTCAATAAACAAATGACACTTATAGAACAATATGATATGGAAAAGAGTTTGAATTGAGACATTTGTTATTTACATTTAAACCCTTTTACAAGTGTAATAATTTTGAACAGAAATGATAATTGAAGTAAAAGACGCAATTGATCTTTTATAGGTAGATAATAGACAATATTGATATATTTTAAAAAATAATTGACATTGACTAGTATTAAAAAATACAATTAATATTTGTCATTAATAATAATAAAAAATATTTGATATAAATACATTAAAAATATTAAAATATTAGACAAAGAATTGTTATTAATAATTATAAAAAAATAATATTTATAAATGATAAATAAAAATGTGGCAAGGCAATATTTTGTTATTGATTAATATAAAAAAACACCTAATACATTTTTTTAAATAATTGTAGAAAAATACAGGAAAAGTGTTTGTCATTGATAAATAAATACAAATAAGTCAAATATTTCCTTGTCAAGTATATGAAATAAATAATAAACTAATATATTAAATCCGTATCAATTAATCGTGACAAGGGATCTCCTTCTTTATAGATGTATTTCTTTTTCTAATTCTATTGATTGTGTTTTATGCGATTTGGAGAGGGAATTGTTGGATCATATTATTCTTTTTTGTTGGGTGTCCGTTTTGATTTGGACGCACTACAAGAAATCCTCTGAATAGCTAGGGGATTTAGCTAGGGGTAAAACTTCTCACAGATAAAATGAGGTTGTTTGGGGTTAAGCCACTCGCAACACACCATTTAAAAAAAACACAATGCACATACCGTGGGGATACCTCTCGCAAACAGAAGAAGAGGGAAATTTTGATTTTTTAAAATATGCATTGCGAGGGGCTACCCCAAGTAAAAAAAAAGTGGCTCCAGAAGTGTTTTTATTTGACAACTAACGCTACACTCAACAAGGGGCAACCCCAAGGAAAATTTGGCACTAATTTTAGCGAGGGGCAGTCCCTCGGAAAACAGACAACATTATCTTATCAACTGTTGCAGGAAGATTGCGCGTGCAGTCCCTATTTTCAAGATGACTATTAGCGAGGGGTCCCCCACGCCTATTTTGACCGTTTTAATTCTGAGGGGCTGACCCTCGCTGATTCCTTCCTCATTATTATTCGAACGTTCCACCAATACTCCATCTTCCTTTAATAAATACATCCATTTCAAACCCATCTCTCAAAATTTATGTTTCTCTCCTGTATTTCTAACAAAAAAAATCCCAATCCTCTCAACTTCTCAACTTCTCAACAATATTATAATTTTACAGGTAAAAATTCTCCTCTACTTCCTCTCAACAATACTATACACTCTTATTGATTTAATGTATATTCTAATTTTTGTTTTATTTTTTATTTTTGATATAACAATTGAATCATATAAGACAAAATCTTGAAAGAAAATCCTGATATTTTGAAGGAAACCTTCAAAGTCTACACCAAAGTTGTCTTCAAATAAGGTACACATAAAATTTATAAATTTTTTATGTATGTGTTTATGATGGAATATATATATATATATATATATATATATATATATATATATATATATATATATATATATATATATATATATATATATATATATATATATATATATGAGGAGGGATCAAATTACACCCGAAGAGTTACACCACGAGTTACACTCGTTCAATAACTACATCTCGAAATAATATTTTTTAAATTCAACCGTTGGATTGAAACATAATATCATATAGATCATTCCTATAAAGTTTGAGCTTAATCTATAATGATTTACTATGTCATTGAATAACATCAAAATTAACGTTATATGAAAGCTCATTTTGACGTTAATCTTTGGATATCTTGATGATATAGTAAATCATTATAGATTAAGCTCAAACTTTATAGGTATGATCTATATGATATTATGTTTCAATCCAACGGTTGAATTTAAAAAATATTATTTCGAGATGTAGTTTTTGAACGAGTGTAACTCGTGGTGTAACTCTTCGGGTGTAATTTGATCCCTCCTCTATCTCTCTCTCTCTCTCTTGATGAATCATTAATGTAATTTAATAGCCTCATTAATGTAGTAACATTCTCTCTCTTGATGAATCCAATGGTTGATATTTCTTCCTCTCATCTCTCATTTAAAAATGCTCTCACTTGATATGCTCCCTATATATAGATTTATTGTGTTTGTTATATATAGATTTATTGTGTTTGTAAGCTGTTTTTTAATTTTTTTTAATATAATTTTTTTCGAAATAAATATTTTAATTATAGTTTATTTATTTTAAAAAACAACATATTTATTGATGTAAAAAATATATATTTATTGTTGACTTCTGATGCACATGGGGGCTCGTGTTGACTTCTGAATCCTTCAAAAACTCCATTTTTCCATCTCTTTCTCGTCCTTACAGGCCTGCCATTAGTTCCTCTGATCGCATGCATTAACCTGGACAGTAAAACTACCAAACAAATCATAAAGAGATCCTTTTTGACACAACTTTGAATCAATAAACAAAATGATACACGACAACACACAAACTCAATTGAAAAAAAGTAAAAATGGTCTCATAGTGTTACCAAAGTAATGAATTTCTGTCAGATAAAACACAAATACTTACTAAGAATGGTGATCGATCAGTACAATAGAAGAAGAGTGTAAATTAAAATGCACTGATCAAATTCTCCCACACTTGAGTTTTTGCACTCCAAGTAAAATTCAAAATTCAAAACATAAAAACGAGAACTAAACAAAATATGTAACTCCAAAGGTTCTCAAGATATAAAGTGAAAGAAAAATTCTAATTCTAATCTTTATGAATATTGTGTTAGTGAGCAACTTTTTGTAACAATTAAAACAAATAAGATGGCAGTTTACCAAAGAGTACATCATAAGCAGCAAGATTCTCACACAGGATAAATTTTCTCTTAATTCTCAAGTGTTTAGGTTAATTGTTTACACTCAAAGCACAACATGAAAGGTAGTATTACCATAACTTTAAAGAGAATCTAACATCTAAAACTGTAATACATGCACACAAAGATCAAAAGAACTTTTTTTCGGGTTTTAGCTTAACCAAGGTCAGGGTGAGATGAATCTTAAGGGGTACTAGGCTAAGATTCAAAGAGACAAAAGTAACTTGAGAGAAACTGCGGGAGTTGAATTACAAAAGATTTCATTCACTTTCAACAACAACTCTATAGTAATTGTTTTTCGCTTCTCTTTTCACATTTAATTCTTTCTTTTTTCCAGAAAGAACATGTATTCACATCCTTCTCTTTTTTTTCTTCCCATTTTTCTATTTCTTACCTTTTTAAAATTTAGTTTTCTGCCAACTTTTTTGAATCAGATATCACAACTATAATTAGTCAACCCACACAACTCCAAACAAGACTCTTTCAACCCTTTGAATAGGATGATGACATTGTTTTTCACTTTTTGACTTGTAATGAGTTTTAACCAAAGAATGGGATAAATAGGTTCAAGGGGTTTTCAAACAAGGAATGATATTATTTAGGGTTGGCTTTTTGACTAAGTTGCTTAAAATATAACAGAAACAACTTGTATTTTTCATATCAGTGTGCACAAGTAAATAATTTTTTTTAACAAGAGTAAATTATAGTTCTAGAGACTAACAAACATGAGTGAAATCACATAAGAAAAAAAGAGATGGATTTTTTTAAATATTATCCATTATTATACTCAAAATCTCATAAGGGTAATGATCTACCCTAAATGATGCATAATTTAGATCCTAATCCTACTTAACATACCAAGAATGTACAACAAGTCACTCACATCACACCATAATTTTAAGTAAATTGATTAAAATAAAATAATTTTTAATATCAATTTGCTTTTTTAGGCCATTGTCTATTTCTTTTTAAGCCTACCCAAGGTTTGTTCGGTTGCATTCGTTTTGTTGGATTAAAATGCACAATTTGATTAATGAATAGGTAAATCCTTTAATTAACCAACAAATCTAACCTCAAAATACATTTAGCAAAGTGAAATATAGAAAGTTAAACTAATATATAAAACCATCAACCATCCCTTTCCTTCTCATCAAACCTCAAACCATCTTCTCATCTCAATACAATCCATCAAGTTATCATCAACAATGGCTTTCTCCAAATCAGTCATGATTGCTCTACTTGTTGTTGCAACAATGTCAAGCATGAATGTCGAAGCCCGCCGTCTTCTTCACACAACCACATCAAAACCATCTATGCCAGAGGTAATTCCATCATTGCCTAAGGGAAGTCTTCCACCATTGTACACTTCCATTCCATCTCTTCCAAAGCACACCATGCCATTTCCCAGCTTTCCTTTCACTGATCCAACAATTGAGATTCCACCAGTGTCAGCTCCAGCTCCTGCTCCAGTTTCCAATACTCCCATTCCCAAATCAAGCCTTTCCTTTTACAACTTCTTCCCATTTTTCTCACGAACTCCTTCAACCATTAATCCATAAACAGTTCTATAAGTTGTGATAATTTAAATTTAGTAGAAAAAAACTTGTTAAGTTGCTTAAAAACATATTTTTAGAACATGAGTTGGATATATTTGAGTCCCAACTTTATGACCTTCATTCTTTGATATTTTTACACTTTGACAACAACAATGGTTGATGCAACTTGATGATTTGGGGTTGATGATTCTTAGATTGTGATTGACTCTGAGAGAGATTTTAATTCTTCTCGTTTATTTCTTATGTATTTCCCATTTTTTGAGGTTTGCATGTAAGTTACTATAATATTATGTATATGTACTAACTATGATAATATATTATATCTATTGCTCAAATAAATATATATGTTATCCTTATTTTTGCTTTGTGCTTGAGGTTTTAGTTGTTATAGTCATATACAGTTTAAATCTCATTCTTGGAGAATTACCTGTTAGATTCTAGACTCTAGAGATAGATTTAGGTCTAATATTCACAATGGGTATCAAAACTTAATGCTTTCGTGTTGTTTGAGTTGTGTGAGACATCGCTGACGAGAGTAATACGATTGTTCGTTCAAATATGCGTTATACATAACCTTGTTGTGAGCGATATGTGATAATATTGACGAGTGATTTATATTGCTACAATTGATCAGTAGGTTTAAGTATTTTACGGGTAGTTGAAATTCAATCCCGAGAGTTCTCTCATATCCAAAGAATGTATTTATTTTCTGTTCATATGTTTTTTTTCACTTTACTTTTAAACCATTCAACCCAAGTTTAGAAATGTGGAAACTATTGAACGAAATTCTTTCCCTTGTATTGATCCTAGTGGAGGCGATAAAACTCGGAATACTTCCAATTGTTTACTTGTCTCTTTACCGCTTCAAAAACACCATTGATAAGTCCATAAATCCAAACACTGTGGTAGTTCTCTTGGTAAAAATACTTAAGCATGATTTACTTAGCATAAGCTTACTTTGTGACAAAGGTAACAATGTAACATTTGATTCTTCTGGCTGCATGGTCATAAATCAAAGTCAAAAGAAACTCTATTTACTAGCTCAAGAAGTGAAAATACCTAGACAATGAATTTGAATAAAATTCCTTCAAATGATGTATGTCTCCCAAGTAACGAGGATGAATATTGGCTATGACATTTGAGAATGACACACATCCACATGGACCACTCAAGCAAGTTGGTTCGCTAATATCTCGTAGATGGCCTGCCAAACTTAGATTTTGAAAAAAAAACAAATAATGTGATGCATGCATAAAGGGATGCAAGTAAGAGCCTATTTTAAATTTAAAAATATAGTTTTTACTTATCGGCTCTTACTACTGCCTCACGTGAACCTCTTTGACTCATCTAGAAATGTAAGTTTAGGTTGAAACGTCCATGCTCTGGTTATATTCGATGATAGCTCTCAATATACTTGAACAAAATTCTTATCTAAAAAAAGAGGCGCATTTGTTGCCTTTCAAAAAATGGTCTAAGTTATCCAAAAAGAAAAAGGAGTAAGGATCACAAATTTAAAAACCGATCATGGCGAAGAAATCTAAAATGAGGAATTAAAACAATTTTGCAAGGAGAATCGTATTTGGCATACCTTTTCCACTCCACAAACTCCCCAACAAAATTGGGGTAGCAGAGAGGAAAAACAGATCTCTAGTAGAGCTTGCAACGACGATACTCAATAAGACCAATCTTCTTAAATACCTTTGGGTTGATGTTGTAAATATTGATTGGTATGTTATGAATCATGTCTTGATATACAACCAATTCTAAAACAGACTCCCTATGAGCTATACAAAGGAAGAAAGCCAAATATCTCTCACCTACATGTCTTTGGATGCAAATGCTTTATCCAAAATAACACGAAAGATAACCTTAGAAAATTTGACGCAATAGATGATGAAGTCATATTCATAGTATATTCCACTATGAGAAAAACGTTTGGAGTCTATAACATAAAAACTAAAACAACCAAAGAATCAATTCATATTACCTTTGTTGAATCTAACCCCAAACATGTAGAATTAGAAATTATTGATTATGCATGTATCATGTGAAAGTCAAGTCTAGAGGATGATAAAGATCTAACTAAGAGAAGAATGAAAATCAAGTCATAGAAGAAGAACTAGTTCCGGTTCCAACCCTAGACACTCCACAGGAAAATCGTGATCTCTCAAAAGAATAGAGACGAACAAACATTCATCCAATTCAAAATGTTATTGGAGATATACCCAAAGGAGTCAGCACTAGATGATCACTCAATAAGGTATGTGGTTTTGTAGCTTTTGTTTCACAAATTAAGCCAACAAGAATTGGCAAAGCTATAGTTAATGTACATTGGTCTTTTTATATGCAAGAAGATTTAAATAAATTTGAACAAAGCAGCATTTGGGAACTTGTTCCCAAAGCTTCAACTAATCTAGTGACTGGAACCCGAAAGGTCTTTCGCAGCCATATGGATGAAGATGTCAACGTTTTAAGAAATAAATCCATACTAGTTGCAAAAGGATACAACCAATAACAAGGAATTGATTTCGATGAAAACTATGCTCTTGTAGCTAGATTATAAGTCATAAGGATGTTATTAGCATTCTCGTGCATCATGAATTTCAAATGGATGTATACGTACATTTCTATATGTTTACATTCAAGAGGAGGTATTTGTTGATTAACCTCCAAGTTTAACCAACCATACTTTTCTAGACCATGTCTTCAAGTATAAGAAGCACTATGCATTATAAAACAAGCTCACAGAGCATGGAATGATCATTTAAGTAAATTTTTGCTCAAAAATAAGTTTCAGAAATGACAAGTTGATAAAACTCTTTTCATTAAGAAAACTGAGCATGTAATTTTTTTTAGTTCAAATCCAAGTTGATATCTTCGTAGCTACTAACGAATCCTCTTGCAAGGAATTCTAAAAAATAATGCAGAATGAGTTCGAAATATCTATAGGGGAAAAACTAAAATACTTTCTATGACTTCAAATCCATCAAACAAAAGGAAGAACATTTATAATTAAAACTAAAAACTGCTAAAGAGATTTGAAATGGAGAAATTCAAAATAACAACAACCCCAATATCAACCTCACGCTACCTAGACAAAGATAAAGACATAAATAAATTAAAAAGAGAAAATATCGAGATATGAAAGACAATCTTTTTTCCTTTATCTCATCTCGTCCTAACATAATTTTTTAATGTCATAAAAATAAAATTAAAAATGATTATAGTACCCAAACTATAATTGTATGCATGTTTATAATTTTTTTTCCTAATTTTTATTGTATTTATCTTCTTCTAAAACTAAATTATTTAAGATGTTATATATAAAAAATTATTATTCATACGTGAGATTGCGACAAATGTTTTATGACAAATAAATTAATTCAATTAATTATATTTTAGATATTTTTAAAATAATTATAATAAGAAATATGAAAATATGAATTATAATTTTTCATAAAATAATACTCAAGACATTGACATATTTTATAAAATTATAACTAGTAAGATACCCGTACGAGATATTGTATAAAATGTATTTTGACACATGTAAATTTGAAGTGAGTTGACTTAATTATAAATAAACAATAATCCTATAAATTCAATAGTATAAATAATCATACAAAAAAAGAATCCATGAGATGGAAAAAAAATGAAATTTTAACTTTTGAACATAAATTTTTTGTCTCAAATAAAAGTAATTGTGGATAAATTTAAATAGATATTGTGTTGATAATGACCCGTGAGAAATAAAATTTATTTGATGCGATACAAAATGTATTTAAAATGGAAATAAGAATGTGTGGGAAAATTAATGCGAGAGAAATTTGAAATTTTAATTAAGAGAGAGAATGTGTATCTTGGGGAAAAAAGTTGATCAATTAGGTCAATAAACAAATGACACTTATAGGACAATATGATATGGAGAAGAGTTTGAATTGAGGCATTTGTTATTTACATATAAACCCTTTTACAAGTGTAATAATTTTGAACAGAAATGATATTTGAAGTAAAACACGTAATTGATCTTTTATAGGTAGATAATAGAAAATATTGATATATTTTAAAAAATAATTGACATTGACTAGTATTAAAAAATACAATTAATATTTGTCATTGATAATAATAAAAAATATTTGTTATAAATACATTAAAAATATTAAAAATATTAAAAATATTAGACAAAAAATTGTTATTAATAATTATAAAAAAAATAATATTTATAAATGATAAATAAAAATGTGGCAAGGCAATATTTTGTGTCATACCCTAATTTTTGACCCCCCCTGAGATGACATATCTTCAGGATTTTCATCAGGTCAAGATAAGTACTCAGAGCAGTCATTTCTCCACCTAGTACCTAATCGAGGATGCTCAAAGACAAGAAAGCTCAGGCAAAGGATCAATCAAATACAAGGATTAGTCTCTAATACAATCATGGGGCTCAAGAACTTAATTTTTCTCATCTATGATTGATTAGACATCCAGTCACCTAAGCACAGGTTTACTCAGGTCACCAGACTAGGGTTTTGAGCCTATCAAGGACTGAAATCAGGGATCACATTTGGGAAACCCTAAAAAGCCTCAGAGGGTCATTCAAAGACATCAATCATCTTCAAATACCTCATATGACAAGATCTACTGGACATCACACTTCAATTCAAAATCTACAGTCATTATTTTCACATGGTCGACAAATTAGGGTTTTGACCTAATTCACCAAGATGGTTGACTTTTAATCAGGGCATGAATCCAAAACTCAAGACATGATTCAAGAATCTCTACTACCTCAATATAATCCATTTACATCATTCATTTGAGGAGAAGATCTTGTTTCTACACAAAAGCCCAAAAACTCACTTTGTCAGGAAAAGTCAACTGTGAAGGACCATTGTAGCGGGGAAAATCTGACATCGAAGCCATGGGATTGACTCGAATCAATATTCCGTTTTTTGAAATCGCCACCGCACTTTATTTTTTCAAAGGAAAAGGGAAAAGAACGTAAAACCCAAAGTTTTGTTTTTTAAAACAAGAAAGAGAACTCAGGTTCGGGTGTTGATTATATGAGGGGAAGGTTTAAAGCACCCCTCATATCCGTGGTACTCCACGGGAACCTTTTTGAAAATCTGTGTGTGTGTGTGCTAAAAAAACGGTTTGTTTTATTTTTAAAATAAGCTCGGCAAAGCGTTTAGCTTTGGGCCTACATACCTCCTCGGTGCAATGGAGAAGTCAGAGCTAATGTAGTTCCGCTTTTGGGAAAAACGTTTTAAAAACGAATAAACACTTTGGTGTCGTTAGAGAGAAATACTCAGCCATTGATCTTGAGCATGAGAACAAACAAGTTCTTTGCATCGCAAATGAAAGAAGGGCTCCAACTCGGATAAAATCAACGAGTATGCCACTAGCTCTCTCACGCGGAAAAGATCTCGTTATTATCAATCAATTTCAAGATCGTGGGGTATAACCACTCGTTTCGACAATTAACGGTGTCTAAACTTTTGAAGAAAAGCCACTAAGGGCGAAAGATATTTTTGAGAAAAAGGTTTTGAAAAGGTTTGCAAACATAAGAATGTTTTGGAAAAAGAGAGAAGATTTTGAAAATTTAAGAATGGGAGGAGATGAAGAGGCTAACCTAGTGCATAAAATAAAAGCTAAGGAAAGAAACGGTCTAACCAAATAAGAAGCCAACACTCGACATTAAGAGCCAAGGTAGTTTTCCCATCCTTTGGATTTATCAATACCAACACATTAACACTTGGGGATCCAGATGAACTTATTGTCTTAGTACCACTTTGCATTAAGCACATTAAGATTCTGACGAAAATCGGGCAGAGTAACGGCTGTTTTCGGGTAAAATCCTTATATCAATGCCTTGGAATTAACCATCAAGGGCTTTAAAGGAAATACCTGCACATAAAAACATATAACAGTACAATGCCAGACAGACAGAACGATCACAGGATAGTAATAGAATAGGTCCAGAGGTACTAGGTCCATAAGTCCGAGTCTCCAAATTGCTAAGGATAGTAACCGATAGTCCAAAGAGAGCCTTATGTATTTTTTAGATTTTGGTTATTTATTAGTGTTTTAGCAAGAAAAATAGAGTATGGTCCAAGTGGACAAAAGAAAAATGACGGAAGCATAAACATATGTCCAAGTGGACAAAGGGAAAATGGCGGAAAGTAAATATGATGAAATGATAAAGTAAAGCGATAAAGCAAGAAATATAAAGAGCGGTAATATAAAAAGCGGAAATTAAAGTTAGTTGTTAGATGTTAAAGATAACCATCTTGAAACTTGTCAAGTATGTTATCAAAGTTAGTAGGAAGATCTATGGTGAGTGAATGATGTACTCGGATTTAAAGTCAACGGGGCTTATCAGAAGCTTGATAAAATCATAGCGACTACACGATAAAAACCTCCACAAGTCTTAAATCAACCGCATACAATTCTCTTCCATGTTTGATCTTTTTATTCGGGACACGAAATATTGCGCTATGTTAAGCAGATCGCCAAGTGATTTATGTAGAAATCACCCTACAACGAGGCCGGTCAAAACTTTATGTGCTAATGCATGCGAGAAGAACGATATGTAGATCGCCTTCCGAAAGCAATACCGCACGAAAAGAAAATAGGTAACGATCTAGTCTTTACTAAGAATCCATAAGAATTCTCAAAGTATTAAGACTTTCATCGATCAAAAGAAAAGAAGGAGAAGGAGAAGATAAAATGCATAAAGATAATCAACTCACACTATCATTAATATCATTCATCTAATATTATGGATTTGGTTCTTTCAAACCTATCAACATCCTAGATCCAATGATATTAATGAAATGGAGGAAGAAGAATAAAATTCACAAAAGATAATCATAAGAATGAAAACAAATTGATCTAGTCTTCATCAAGAATCCATAGAATTCTCAAGATGTTAAGACTTTCATCGATCAAAAGAAAACAAGATGAAAAAGATAAGAATAGAAACAAATTGATCTAGTCTTTATCAAGAATCCATAGAATTCTCAAGATATTAAGACTTTCATCGATCAAAAGCAAATAAGATGAAAAGATAATAAGGAAAACAAATTGATCTAGTCTTTATCAAGAATCCATAGAATTCTCAAGATGTCAAGACTTTCATCGATCAAAAGAAAGATAAGATGAAAATAAGAATGAAAACATAAAAGATAATCAACTCACACTATCATTAATATCATTCATCTAATATTATGGATTAGGTCATTTCAAACCTATCAACATCCTAGATCCAATGATATTAATGAAGTGGAGGAAGTAGGAAACCAAAACAAGCATAAAAAAGACAAAAAACCACATTCTGCCAGCAGGAAATCGATTTCATGCAGAGGGAAATCGATTTCCATAGTGCAGTTTTCAGAAAAAACAGGTCACGCTCAGTAGGAAATCGATTTGAGCCTTAAGGAAATCGATTTCCTCAGTGTAAAATCCAGCAAAAACAGCATTTAGAGGCATAAAACTTGACTTGAACAAACATACAAACACCTTATGATCACACATCAATTGGAGCACGAATTTTCCATCAAATCAACAACAAATAGCACCAATATAGCATCAAAGATGCATTGAACACAAACCACAAAGGATCTACATCATGATACACAAAAAGGATGAAGAAAATTTACCAAATCTTGCACAAACTTGGATCTACTTCAAGAATCACCAACACAAAGCTTGATCTCTCAACAATTGAAGAAAAAAGAGTGAAATGGATGGTGGCTTAGCTCAAAGTTTGTGAGGTTCAAGATGTGACTCACAAACTTTATGAAAGGAATAAGAGCTTTGGTGAATTTGGTAGGGATGAGGAGAGAAATTGCAAGGGATTTGTTGGCTCTCAAAGCTTGAGAAATGAGAGAGGCAAGGCCTCTATTTATAGAATTGGAGCAAGAGTAGTGGCAATTTGGTCATTTTGTGTTTGGTAATTAGCTTGTGTTTAATTGATGATTAAAGTGGTGTTTAAATGATAAGAAATGGTAAAATGAGGTTTAAGTGGGTTTAATGAAGGGATTAATTTTGATGAGGTGGAAAATTGGTAAAATGATCAAATAAAAAGGTGCCAAAATGATGTCAAGCTTCCCTCCTTGTATTTTTTTGAATTTTGCCTGAAGGAAATCGATTTCCCCAGGGGTGAAATCGATTTCACTCTGTTCCAGAAGAAAAATTGGCGCAAAATACACTAGGGAAATCGATTTACCCAGGAGGGAAATCGATTTCATGCTGTCCAGAATGTGATTTTGATGAAGATTGCTGCAGGGAAATCGATTTACCCAGTAGGGAAATCGATTTCATCAGTCAAAAATGTGAAAAATGCCTTGTTCATTGCATGTCTTGGCTTGGTACCTACAAAACAAAAGCCTACAAAGAAACAAAGCAATATTTTTGGTATTTGGGTTAGTATAATAAGCATACAAGATACACAATCATTGGTGCTTGATGGTCCCTCTTATTGATGAGGTGAGTGCAACATCATAAACAAAACTTCCAAGTGAAGCTCTTGATTAGTGATTGAGATATGAATGATGTAGGATCTTAGGGTCAAAAATTGGGGTATGACAGATGCCCCTATTTAAGTTTCTTCGATTTGGAAATACGATGATTGGAAATCTTCGTTTTGACAAAAATCGAAGAGACTTAAATATATAAAACACAATTTTTGATCCTAAGATGCAATGCAATGTTAATGAATGCATGTGATGATAATAAAGCATGACAACACTGGGGAGTAACAAGTGATCCACTGGGGAAAATAAATGTCTTGATATAACTCCGCTGGGGAAACAAATGTCCTGCAAGTAGGAACTCTTCTGGGGAAGGCAAGACTTTGTTGGAGACGGAACTTTAGTGGGAAAAGAAACTTCTCTGGTGAAAATACTTCGCGTCAGAGAGGTTATAGCATCCTCTTTCACTGGGGATGAAGAAAGGGATCATCCTCTTTCACTGGGGATGAAGAAAGTATGCATCTGAATACCCATCATCTGTTAACAGAAATCAGACCATCGTACCACTGATGAAGAGATGTACCGCCGTACCACTGACGATAACACATACCAACGTTCCACTGGAGGCATGAAGATATATATACCACCGTACCACTGATGATATAGAAGGAGATGATTCATCGACGTACCACTGACGATGAAAGAGATATACCGCCGTACCACTGACGATAACACATATCAACGTTCCATTGAAGGCATGAAGAGATATACCACCGTACCACTGATGATATAGAAAAGAGATGATTCATCGACGTACCACTGACGATGAAAGAGATGTACCGCCGTACCACTGACGATAACACATACCAACGTTCCACTGGAGGCATGAAAGAGATATATCACCGTACCACTGATGATATAAAAAAGAAATGATTCATCGACGTACCACTGACGATGAAAAAGATGTACCGCCGTACCACTGACGATAACACATACCAACGTTCCACTGAAGGTATTTAAGGAGATATACCATCGTACCACTGATGATATAGAAAAGAGATGATTCATCGACGTACCACTGACGATGAAAGAGATGTACCGCCGTACCACTGACGATAACACATACCAACGTTCCACTGAAGGTATTAAGGAGATATACCACCGTACCACTGATGATATAAAAAAGAGATGATTCATCGACGTACCACTGACGATGAAAGAGATGTACCGCCGTACCACTGACGATAACACATACCAACGTTCCACTGGAGGCATGAAAAGATATACCACCGTACCACTGATGATATAGAAAAGAGATGATTCATCGACGTACCACTGACGATGAAAGAGATGTACCGCCGTACCACTGACGATAACACATACCAACGTTCCACTGGAGGCATGAAAGAGATATATCACCGTACCACTGATGATATAAAAGGAGATAATTCATCGACGTACCACTGACGATGAAAGAGATGTACCGCCGTACCACTGACGATAACACATACCAACGTTCCACTGAAGGCATGAAAGGAGATATACCACCGTACCACTGATGATATAAAAGGAGATAATTCATCGACGTACCACTGACGATGAAAGAGATGTACCGCCGTACCACTGACGATAACACATACCAACGTTCCACTGAAGGCATGAAAGGAGATATACCACCGTACCACTGATGATATAAAAGGAGATAATTCATCGACGTACCACTGACGATGAAAGAGATGTATCGCCGTACCACTGACGATAACACATACCAACGTTCCACTGAAGGCATGAAAGGAGATATACCACCGTACCATTGATGATATAAAAGGAGATGATTCATCGACGTACCACTGACGATGAAGATAATAAAATACACCAACGTTCCACTGAAGGTGAACTACCAACGTCCCGCTGGAGGTAGAAAGAGAAATGCATCGACGTACCACTGACGATGAAGATAATAAAATACACCAACGTTCCACTGAAGGTGAACTACCAACGTCCCACTGGAGGTAGAAAGAGAAATGTACATCGACGTACCACTGACGATGAAGAGCAATCAATAATGATTTGAGGATGCCAACACAAATGCATAATCTCAATATTCATTGTCCAACAACCAAAATTCAATCCATGAACAAATGGAAAGAAGCTGCCTCAAAAAGACTGGACCAAGTGAGGGAAAAACTCACTGGTATTCTGTTTGTAGACATCTGAACAGAATAACTGAAACATATTATCCACCTAGAAACAAATTCAATGGGGATTTTCAAGGAAAGTGAGCTTTTTCTGCTTGACTGCAAACTGTCACTTATACTGAAGTGACTTACCATTTGCTGAGCTTCTTCCATTTGGGAATCAAGAAGTTCATAAAGCCTGAGAGATTATCACTTGCTTTGAAGATAAGATTGATATGTGGAGACATACAAACTTGCTCAAATAAAGAGGCTTGCATTTGTCGTCAACAAAACATGCTAAGGACAGAACCTGCCCCTTGCTTTCAAGTACAAATTCCAACGGAGTGCAATGACAACACTGGTGGGAAATAAGCCTTTCAATATCTGATAAGAACATCAATCACAAATGAATTCTCCAATATTGGGGAAAGCAGAATCCTCAAGAGGTGCAAAACAAATGCCTTCTCAATCTAGGTTTCCCAGCCTAGAGAGGTTCAAAATAGTATTGCAAGAGACCAAAATTCAGCTCCAAGAACAAACTGAATAGAAACGGTCAAACAAAGCTTTGCCCCTTGAGGAATAAATTCAACTGGGGATTAATTCCATCCTGACAAATGAGCTGAGGAGGAACACCGAAGCAAAATTCTTCCACGAGGAACAAACTCATTGGGGATTATCAGTCTCTGCGAGGAATTTACAGATCATCCCCTTCTTATCAAAAGATCGGGCAACACCCCAAGCTCTATTATGGGGAATCAGGGGAAATTTCTTTGGAGAAAATCACCATTATGAACTTGCAGAGGAAATAAGAAGTTAACATCAAAGCAAACAAGTTAACATGCGGGGGATTTTAGTTCAAAACTCAACACAAGGTGAGAAAGAAAACCCAACAGTCAACCGTTGTCTCAAAACTTCTTGGTAGAGAGCGACATACTCTGGATTAATCATGGCAACAACCTTTGTACTTCAAGCTAATGAGGTGATCAAGGTAATTTCTGATTCACAACTTGCCCCAGACTACATAGTCTATGAGAGGAAACTACCTCAAAAAAGGTTCATAGAGATCCTGGGCGTCATGAAGACTTGGAATAATCTGCCCCAGATCAACAGATTCTTGGAGAGATTTGTCAAATCTCGACGTAACTGCCCCAGATTGACTAAACTTGGCGCATTCTTTTACTCGACAAAGTCTTCGAGATTTGCCCCATGATGGTAATCAAACTTGCAAAAGCATTATACTGGGAAAACAACATGCCCCTGGCAATGTTTTAGTTTTCTACTGATGATCAGATGTAAACTTCCTGGATGTCAAACAAATGTTTACAAGCAGAAAAATGTTTATTCTGAGAATGATAATGAAAATGCAACAATTATGTAAGTCTTGAAGTTTCGAAAAGATGTCGCATAACTTTGTGAATGAATCACTAGTTAAGAGATGACATTGATTTTTTTTTATTTTTTATGCATATGATACCAACACAAGTTTTCAGCATAACCGATAGGAGTCAGGAACGCTTTCTTGTTTAAGTATGCTCTCGAAATAAACCCTGCTTCAATTAGGACTTTTGAGGGTTGTAACGTGGCCTGGTTCACGGTTTTCAGAAAAAAAGATTTTTAGGCTCAAAGTTTATTTAGCCCACCCCATCTTCGTGATGTTCTCCAGTCCTACGTTCAGTTAATTCAACATGAGTATTCATCTCTCAAAAGGATTTTGTGCCATTAAAGATCCAATGAAACTTTCTTGGAGATAGCAGTCATCCTTTTCGTCTTCGTTTTTGTACTCACACATATTTGTTCATTGTTGAGGACTTTTGCTTTGTAGTCCTTTCTTTTCACTTTTCACTTTTCTTTCATTCATTTTTTTTTTAATTTTCCCTAACTTTTGCCTGGACTAATTCTTTTGAATTGGTCGTCCAGCGGGATGCTCTAACTTTTGCCTAAGTCACTTGTTTTCAAGTTTTTGACTTAGCGAGCTTTTTTCTTCTCTTTCTTTTTTCATTCCTTTGATTTGAACAAATCGTGTGACATTGACTTTGTCTTGACTTTTTGAGAGGGTTGTGACTGTCTCATTTCTTGGCGGATGAAGGATAACCATTGTGGTTTCACAGTTTCCAGCCTTTTTGATGCACGGGGAATACCCATTGTGGTTTTCCATGATCCAACCATGGATGTGGATATGACATGCTTGACCTTTGGATGCACAATCCTTTTTGGAAATATGAACACTCGGTCAAATCAACTGAACACTACCCTGCCCCAGGTTAAACATTAGGGTTTTTCGTTTAGAAAAGAAACTCCTACTTCAAGGCTCAAAGGGGTTAACAAGGGATTATCTTCCTTATATCTCCAGTGTTTGGGAATTTGAAACAATGCCTGTACATCATAAACAGGGTTTTATTCAAAAGCATACAACCAGAAATTTTGCGTTTTCAGATCATCATCCTCCCTCCAATCTTTGCATAAGCAAGAGTTTGGCAAAAGCAATTGGCATCATAATGCATGAAAACAAATAAACATGAGTGAAGCGAATGGATTACTTCAAGACAAACATTATTGTTGCATTAGCATTAACATTCAAAAATAAACAAGTTTCTACATGCAAACAATGCATTTGAAAGACAAGTAATATTACAAATGAAAATCAGTAAGAATACTAAAAACTGAGAAAGCTTTCTCCATCTAGGCATATGCTGAATGAAACATCTTTCGAGCTTCAAGCTACCATCAATAGTGATTCAATCATGCTTTGGCAAAGAATTGGCTTGAACATCATAACCAACATCTTGGAAAGTCAAAATACCAGCATGGATTAATCTTTGAACTTCATTTTTTAGAGGCCAACAATTATCTAAGTCATGTCCAGGAGCATTCTGATGAAAAGCACAAGTGACATTAGCATTGTACCACCAAGGAATCTTCTCTGGAATTGGAGGTGGTGACCTTGTCTGAACCAAATTCTTATGAATTAGAGCAGGGAACAATTCTGCGTAAGTCATGAGGATAGGATCAAAATTCCCCTTTTGAGGTTGATTTTGCTCGTTCGGTGGAGAATCTTGTTGACGAGTACTCTGCTGATGTTCTGGAATTACATGAACCGAGTTGGATACAGGAATGAAATAGGAAACATGCTGATGTTGATGATGATTGTTTCCTCCCCTGATTCTCTTCTTTGAAAAGTCATTACCAAACTTCTTCACACTACCAGCTGAGTTACCTTCTTCAAGCAAACATTCCTTTCGGACATCCTTTCCTAGAAGCGCATTCATATCCACCTCTCTGTGGAAGTCAGCAGGTGTACTGACTATTGTCCCCTTGGGAAAGAACGAGTTCAGAGTTTCAAGAAAGACCTTTGCCATCCTTTCTTCCTTTATAGAAGGATTGACTTGGGCAGCAACTAGAGCCTCAACCAGAGCAGTCAGATGCTCCATACCAGCCTTCAAAGTAACCACCTCTTTGCGGAGTTCAAGAATCTCTTGTTTGATACTTTCCATTTCTTCTTAGCACGAGCGTTGTACTGATGATACCAGGAGAAAGGAAATAAGGCTCTGGAAAACTTCTTTAGAAAGTAGGACCAAATGCAGAATGATGCATGAAATGCAATGATTTGTTTATTTTTATTATTTGAGTTTCAAGGAACTTGAGATATTAACTTGAAAACACTCAACATTGGACTAAAGCTTCGATTAAGTTATCATCAAAATCAATCATCCATTTTGGTGGATTAGAGTTTTCACCCCATCAACACCCAAGATCCATTGAGTTTGATGAAACTTATGATGTTTACAAGGAAATACCTCTAAGTTCCTTGAAAACCAAAAGAAAAGAGTTTTCATGGATGCATGAATGCATGGTTTATGCATCAATCACAATCAAGAGCACACAAGATCACATCAAATCACACAAAATCACACAGTCCAGGTTCAAAGGTTCGACGTCACGAGCATGGAGCCATGGGTCTACCCATCCCACAAGGAGTGATCTAGGGAAGTTTGTACCTGCCAATCGGGTTCTACAAAGGTTCCCAGAGTTTTCAATCTTCTATCGGATATTACCGGCACGCACAATTGCTCATGGGCGCCAATAATATGCCTAAAAAGACCTCGTCTGAGCGTAGTATCGCATGACAACAAGCTCAAATTGGTACTTGATCTTGTTTCTGCACTACATCCTAAAAAGGCTTAGATTGGTTAAAAGGGTTCTAGGCCATTCAGCTTCTACGGACACTCACTATTGAAAGTAATAGCGTTATCACGATGGTTCGTAACAACCTCTACTACCTTCCATGAGGCCTCCACTGATTGGGGTTCCACCATATGACGCTCATGGTAAGGATTGCTCCTGACATGCGACTATTGGTCCTACCACCTCCTATCTCAAGTTACTCACCAAAGTTCGGGTCAAACTTTGTCTCATCACAGAGGAACCATCGAGCACCAAAAAGAAAAAAGAAAATAACAAACAAAGCACACAACAATATATACAGATAAAAACACACAGATAAACAAAAATAGGCTTAACATACTTAAAAAACTGGGTCCCCAGTGAAGTCGCCATTTTTCTGTAGCGGGGAAAATCTGACATCGAAGCCATGGGATTGACTCGAATCAATATTCCGTTTTTTGAAATCGCCACCGCACTTTATTTTTTCAAAGGAAAAGGGAAAAGAACGTAAAACCCAAAGTTTTGTTTTTTAAAACAAGAAAGAGAACTCAGGTTCGGGTGTTGATTATATGAGGGGAAGGTTTAAAGCACCCCTCATATCCGTGGTACTCCACGGGAACCTTTTTGAAAATCTGTGTGTGTGTGTGTGCTAAAAAAACGGTTTGTTTTATTTTTAAAATAAGCTCGGCAAAGCGTTTAGCTTTGGGCCTACATACCTCCTCGGTGCAATGGAGAAGTCAGAGCTAATGTAGTTCCGCTTTTGGGAAAAACGTTTTAAAAACGAATAAACACTTTGGTGTCGTTAGAGAGAAATACTCAGCCATTGATCTTGAGCATGAGAACAAACAAGTTCTTTGCATCGCAAATGAAAGAAGGGCTCCAACTCGGATAAAATCAACGAGTATGCCACTAGCTCTCTCACGCGGAAAAGATCTCGTTATTATCAATCAATTTCAAGATCGTGGGGTATAACCACTCGTTTCGACAATTAACGGTGTCTAAACTTTTGAAGAAAAGCCACTAAGGGCGAAAGATATTTTTGAGAAAAAGGTTTTGAAAAGGTTTGCAAACATAAGAATGTTTTGGAAAAAGAGAGAAGATTTTGAAAATTTAAGAATGGGAGGAGATGAAGAGGCTAACCTAGTGCATAAAATAAAAGCTAAGGAAAGAAACGGTCTAACCAAATAAGAAGCCAACACTCGACATTAAGAGCCAAGGTAGTTTTCCCATCCTTTGGATTTATCAATACCAACACATTAACACTTGGGGATCCAGATGAACTTATTGTCTTAGTACCACTTTGCATTAAGCACATTAAGATTCTGACGAAAATCGGGCAGAGTAACGGCTGTTTTCGGGTAAAATCCTTATATCAATGCCTTGGAATTAACCATCAAGGGCTTTAAAGGAAATACCTGCACATAAAAACATATAACAGTACAATGCCAGACAGACAGAACGATCACAGGATAGTAATAGAATAGGTCCAGAGGTACTAGGTCCATAAGTCCGAGTCTCCAAATTGCTAAGGATAGTAACCGATAGTCCAAAGAGAGCCTTATGTATTTTTTAGATTTTGGTTATTTATTAGTGTTTTAGCAAGAAAAATAGAGTATGGTCCAAGTGGACAAAAGAAAAATGACGGAAGCATAAACATATGTCCAAGTGGACAAAGGGAAAATGGCGGAAAGTAAATATGATGAAATGATAAAGTAAAGCGATAAAGCAAGAAATATAAAGAGCGGTAATATAAAAAGCGGAAATTAAAGTTAGTTGTTAGATGTTAAAGATAACCATCTTGAAACTTGTCAAGTATGTTATCAAAGTTAGTAGGAAGATCTATGGTGAGTGAATGATGTACTCGGATTTAAAGTCAATGGGGCTTATCAGAAGCTTGATAAAATCATAGCGACTACACGATAAAAACCTCCACAAGTCTTAAATCAACCGCATACAATTCTCTTCCATGTTTGATCTTTTTATTCGGGACACGAAATATTGCGCTATGTTAAGCAGATCGCCAAGTGATTTATGTAGAAATCACCCTACAACGAGGCCGGTCAAAACTTTATGTGCTAATGCATGCGAGAAGAACGATATGTAGATCGCCTTCCGAAAGCAATACCGCACGAAAAGAAAATAGGTAACGATCTAGTCTTTACTAAGAATCCATAAGAATTCTCAAAGTATTAAGACTTTCATCGATCAAAAGAAAAGAAGGAGAAGGAGAAGATAAAATGCATAAAGATAATCAACTCACACTATCATTAATATCATTCATCTAATATTATGGATTTGGTTCTTTCAAACCTATCAACATCCTAGATCCAATGATATTAATGAAATGGAGGAAGAAGAATAAAATTCACAAAAGATAATCATAAGAATGAAAACAAATTGATCTAGTCTTCATCAAGAATCCATAGAATTCTCAAGATGTTAAGACTTTCATCGATCAAAAGAAAACAAGATGAAAAAGATAAGAATAGAAACAAATTGATCTAGTCTTTATCAAGAATCCATAGAATTCTCAAGATATTAAGACTTTCATCGATCAAAAGCAAATAAGATGAAAAGATAATAAGGAAAACAAATTGATCTAGTCTTTATCAAGAATCCATAGAATTCTCAAGATGTCAAGACTTTCATCGATCAAAAGAAAGATAAGATGAAAATAAGAATGAAAACATAAAAGATAATCAACTCACACTATCATTAATATCATTCATCTAATATTATGGATTAGGTCATTTCAAACCTATCAACATCCTAGATCCAATGATATTAATGAAGTGGAGGAAGTAGGAAACCAAAACAAGCATAAAAAAGACAAAAAACCACATTCTGCCAGCAGGAAATCGATTTCATGCAGAGGGAAATCGATTTCCATAGTGCAGTTTTCAGAAAAAACAGGTCACGCTCAGTAGGAAATCGATTTGAGCCTTAAGGAAATCGATTTCCTCAGTGTAAAATCCAGCAAAAACAGCATTTAGAGGCATAAAACTTGACTTGAACAAACATACAAACACCTTATGATCACACATCAATTGGAGCACGAATTTTCCATCAAATCAACAACAAATAGCACCAATATAGCATCAAAGATGCATTGAACACAAACCACAAAGGATCTACATCATGATACACAAAAAGGATGAAGAAAATTTACCAAATCTTGCACAAACTTGGATCTACTTCAAGAATCACCAACACAAAGCTTGATCTCTCAACAATTGAAGAAAAAAGAGTGAAATGGATGGTGGCTTAGCTCAAAGTTTGTGAGGTTCAAGATGTGACTCACTAACTTTATGAAAGGAATAAGAGCTTTGGTGAATTTGGTAGGGATGAGGAGAGAAATTGCAAGGGATTTGTTGGCTCTCAAAGCTTGAGAAATGAGAGAGGCAAGGCCTCTATTTATAGAATTGGAGCAAGAGTAGTGGCAATTTGGTCATTTTGTGTTTGGTAATTAGCTTGTGTTTAATTGATGATTAAAGTGGTGTTTAAATGGTAAGAAATGGTAAAATGAGGTTTAAGTGGGTTTAATGAAGGGATTAATTTTGATGAGGTGGAAAATTGGTAAAATGATCAAATAAAAAGGTGCCAAAATGATGTCAAGCTTCCCTCCTTGTATTTTTTTGAATTTTGCCTGAAGGAAATCGATTTCCCCAGGGGTGAAATCGATTTCACTCTGTTCCAGAAGAAAAATTGGCGCAAAATACACTAGGGAAATCGATTTACCCAGGAGGGAAATCGATTTCATGCTGTCCAGAATGTGATTTTGATGAAGATTGCTGCAGGGAAATCGATTTACCCAGTAGGGAAATCGATTTCATCAGTCAAAAATGTGAAAAATGCCTTGTTCATTGCATGTCTTGGCTTGGTACCTACAAAACAAAAGCCTACAAAGAAACAAAGCAATATTTTTGGTATTTGGGTTAGTATAATAAGCATACAAGATACACAATCATTGGTGCTTGATGGTCCCTCTTATTGATGAGGTGAGTGCAACATCATAAACAAAACTTCCAAGTGAAGCTCTTGATTAGTGATTGAGATATGAATGATGTAGGATCTTAGGGTCAAAAATTGGGGTATGACAACCATCTTTGACTTTTAAGGTTTTTGGTCAAAAAATGACTTTCAAAGATCAATATCATCAATATATGGATGTCAAAGTCATTTGGCCAAAGAAATTCAAAGAAATTCATCAAGGAGCGAAAAGTCGGGAATTAGGGTTTTTGAAGGCATGGTGAGAGATCTCAAAATTTCACCTACACAACTCAAAAAAACTTCCAACATGAAAGTTGTAGATCTTGCAAAATAAAACAACATCTTACAAGGGAACTTTTTTCAAAAGATCAACCATTTATGAAGTTTTGGAAATTTTGAAGTTTAGGTCATAAACACTTAGAAATTTTTCTAAGTGTTTTAACCTAGTTTTCTTCCAACTTTGACCTCATTTTTCACAAATTTCCCAAAGGATTCTGAAGAAGACATAAACTAATGATTTGAAGTAGATGTTTAGGGCTTTCCAAATTGTGTTCAACCTTCTCAAAATTCAATTTGAGCTAAGAGTTATGCTTGTTCAAAGTTGGCCTCATGAAGTAAAATTATAGGTCATGTGCAAATTGGACTTTGCAAATTTTGTGCAAATAACCTCTCTTATGGATGCTACACGACCCATAACACATCTGAAACCATGCCATACATCCATTTTCATCATTGCATAAGGATTAGAGAAGATTCCAAAAACAAAGGCATGTGATTATGTAATGATTGCATTTTTGAATTTATGACAAATTGGTGATTCATCAAAGGAATCTTCTCCCAACCAATTGGAGCTCATTTCTGCAGCCATTTGGTCCCCTAAGATCAAGCAAAACCGATGGCTAGGGAGTGGTATCAAGGAACTCATCATTGCACTTGGAATATTCCTTGAATTTCTTCATGGCTAAGAAACCAAAACTCCCTCATTAAGCAAGCTCACACTCTCACTCAGTACTGAACCATTTGCCTATAAATAGAGGCCTCATTCTCATTCAGAAATCACACCAAAGCAACTATATTTCTTGCTTTCTCTTTCTCTTCTCTTGTTCATTGTTTTTCAAAGTTCTTTGGCAAGAAGAATCGTTTTCTTCAAACCAGAGCTTATCTTTGAGAAGTGAGCATTCTAACATCTCGAGGGAGTTCATTTGAGGTGATCCAAGCACCTGGATCACTTCTGTAGGTGGAGGAACACCATTGTTGCTCTCACTTTGGAGCATTTGCAGTTGGAGGTCCATGGAGTGATTCAGAAGGCTTCAAGGCAAGCCAATCATCCAGACACACTCCTCAGGTCATAGTGAAGCTAACCAGATGGCTGCAGCTCATCTGTAGCTCAAGAATCAACACCCTCCATGTTCACTTGAAGATGAAATCGAGGGAGGTCCATAGAACAATTCAGGAGGATTCAAGCTCCAATAAGCATTCAGTTAGCGTCATTGAGTCTCAGGGAAGCTATTGAGATCATCCATTCAAGCCCAGGTGTTCTCAATCATCCTCACGACCTCCATTTTCAGAGGTAAGTTTCTGAACTTCACCTCTCTAATTTAAGTACTCTTTGTGAAATAGCTCGATTCTATCTTGTTCAGCATCATCAGAGGATTGAAAACCCTCTATCATCATTCATTTATCTTTCAGTATAGTCATTTAATTTGATTTTGGAATTTTAGGGTTCTTCACGATTTCTGGTAAATTAGTTAGATGTAGTTAATATTAATCCATGTTAGTTACATATTTAGAATCGTGAGTGAATTTAGAGCAAGTTTCATGTTTACATCATTGCAAATGGTTGAGAGTTGAGAGAGTTCAGAAATTCAAAATTGATGGAGCTTGAGGTTGAAGACGAAGATGGTGAAGCGCGCCATTTTTGAATTCTCAGGGCAGAGTTTATTTTATTTTGAGTGATAGTTGTTTTATTAACGAATGAACAACTTGCCCCAGTGGCCACACATGCGCTCTTAGTCTCCTCATGCCCAAAGTCTGGGGTTCGAATCCCCCTCGCCCCAGACTTTTTGTTTCTTTTATTTTTCAAAGGTTTGCAATTTGTTTTGAAACATAATCAAATGGATGTCAGTTACTAACACCAAGCGCGCCTTGGCCCAGTGGTAAAATTTTGAGTTGGTGACTTCAAGGGCGTGGGTTCAAATCCTCCAAGGGCCAAAACCTTCTTTTTTAACACTAATTTCCTTCATTTTTCTTCACAACTTCACACAATTATTTAACCTATCAAATTAAATCATTTTCACTTCATTTTTCACACACTTGTTATTTAATATACCTATTTTATGAATAATCAAAAAAATCATAAAAAATGTTATTTATTTCATATATTTTATTAGGTATAAAATAGTATGTTTTAAGTGTTTTCTTAAATACTTTAAATATATGTTTTCATTTTGTTTTAACCTAATTTTTTGTGTAAATAATTTTATGATAAAACCCTAACTACTTAGGTCTTAATTAAGTAAAAATCTTCATTTTTACTTTAATTAAGTTGACTGTTGTCAATTTTCAAAACTGTTTTCAAATCTCCGATTAAATCAAATGATTAAGGTTTTCAAACAACAAAACCTCATATCATTCCAAATCATTTTCAAATTTCTGTTATAACCAGTACTGTAAAGTACTGGGCCTCTAATAGAGTGTAAGTCCCAAAAACCTTCTCTTCTTAGCTTGTTTTCAAAACCGTATTTTCAAAATCTTCTTTCTGTTTTCAAAAACATTCTTCTGGTATTTGAAGGGCATTATTCCCGGTGAAACTCTTCAGATACCTATGTGACCTTTGTCCATCTTCACTTCTTCTGTTTTCAAAAACCATTAACTGTTTATCACATATATTCAACTGTTATCAACAAAACAACAAAAATACTGTTGAGGCTCTGTACATACTTCTTCAAAGGCCTCCACTCCATCCAGGTTAGGCTTTACAAGCTTTCAATTTACAGTCTTTGTTTAAATTACTGTCAAATATAAACTGTGCATATATATATTTGTTTAGAACTACGTTTGAGCGTAAACCCTAGGACAGTTAAACTATAAATATATTATAGGAATATGGCCTAGGATTGAGAATGTCTTCCCGGTGAAGGCTCTTTCCTAATTAGAGATCTGTAGTTCAAACCACCAAGATGAATTATTCCCGGTGAAACATCTTGGCAAAAACCTTAGAATCCAAAAATAATAGGACACATCCACCCAAAGAGGAATTATTCCCGGTGAAACCTCTTACCCCTTTGCTTAGAGCCAAAATAAGTTCAAAACTACATAGCTTTCTCTTGTGCTATAACAAGGACCCATCAGGTTTCTTATAAACATAGGAACAGGTCTTTAGTCACCTTTTAGCCCACCCTGGTGAGTTTCTTTCAATTTAAACCAGACTTTAAACAAGCTAAGTTTGTCTCAATTTTACATTGAGTACACATTTTGGAATGAGAGACATGGACAGTCTCTGTCACCCTTATCTTCATCAATCTCCTCTTAGTAGAGTCTAGGATCCATGTTTTGGTCATCCTCAGCATTGAGTCAGCCTTCATCTTGGGCTTTAAACAAGAAGTCTCCACTAGATAATCTTTCTGCCAATCTTTTCATCCTTAATAATTAATGGAGTGCTACCCAAATTTATTCTTTCAAAACCCCTGGAAAGGGTTAGCCTCCAACACATTCTTTTATTCTTTCAAAATCCCAGTCTTTCACATTAATAAAAATCCCTGGAAAGGGTTAGCTTCCACACAGTCTTTCATTTTCAATCAAAACCCCTGGAAAGGGTTAGCCTCCAAAAACAATTAATAAATAAAGATTCATTTCTCTTAGGAGTTAATTTCCCCAAAAGAGTCAAAACCCCTGGAAAGGGTCAGCCTCCAAAACAAACAAAAACATGATAAAGTCAATCTTTCACAAACAATTCTATCAGCTGAGTCAAAATCCCTGGAAAGGGCTAGCTTCCAAAGAAAACAGTCTTTCAATTGATAAAATCTCCAGCTGAGTCAAAATCCCTGGAAAGGGTTAGCTTCCAAAGAAAAACAATCTTTTTAATCTCCAGTAGAGTCAAAACCAACAAAAACAGTTAGCCTCAACCTTGGGCTTCATACAAGGCACCCCAAACAATAAAACTCCCCTGTCAAGAGTCAGCCTCAACCTTGGGCATTGTACAAGGCAGATAATAGAGTCTCCCCAGTGAGTTCTTCACCATCCAGTAGCCACAACCTTGGGCTTTGTACAAGGCAGATAAATCATATTTTATGTGTCAAAGATTCCTAACACCTAGGATCTTTCCCCCATAGAGTCATCCATACTCAATTCATTAAAAAAGAGTCCGCCACAACCTTGGGCTTTGTACAAGGCAGAAAATAATGTTTTCCCTAACTAGAGTCATAGTATAAAAAACCCAATTTTCTTAGCAGTCAGCCACAACCTTGGGCTTTGTACAAGGCACACAAATAGAGTCTCCCTAAGTAGAGTCAGCCTCAATTCTGGGCTTTGTACAGAACACCAAATAAAATCCATCCAATAAACACTCTCCAAACAGAGTCAGCCTCAATTCTGGGCTTTGTACAGAACACAAAAATACCCTGTAATTAACCCCCAGTGGAGTCATCTCCCAGAGTCAAATAATCATTAATAAATCAATCAAAAAGCCTCAAGCTTGGGCCTCATTCAAGCCAGCTAAAGTCAAATCTTTTATACAGTAGATAGACATAGCTTATCTCTATAGAGAGATATTTTTACTATTCTACCACATTCAAACAAACAAACATTTCAATTTCAATTTCAATTTTAATCAAGTCTCCTATTTAGGATTTTGAAAGGCATGAGCTGGCAGTAAAACCCAGACATGTGCTAACTTTCCCTAATTTGGACGAGCATCTTTCTTTCATTTAAGAGGCATCTGACTGGCATACTTGTACACACAAGTAAGGTCCCCCTCTTGAATGAAATGAATTCAGTTATTCTGTCACTCTTTCAAAATGTTTGTGGTAGAATAGTATTAATACCTCTCTGTAGAGATGATTTCATGTCTCTTTACTGTAAACAGAGATTTAATTCCAAGCTTCAACCTTGAGCTTCAAGCAAGGCACCAAAAACATTTAATTTCCCTAGTTAGTTCCCCGAACTACATTAAGCTCTGACTTCCACTAGGGATATGTAGGCATGAGGTTCACAAGGAATCTCAGCGAGCTAATAAAATACCAAAAATAGTCAGTCTGTCTATCTGTCTGTCTTTTCAAAATAATTCAATTCCTTCTCCTAACACAAAGGAGAAACTTTCCCAATCATTAGCAGTAAACACAATCACAATGACATAGAGAAGGTTCCTGTAGAGTACTACAGATATGTAGGGTGTTTAAACACTTCCCTATGTATAACCGACCCCCCGGACTCCAGAATTTCTAGTCTAGGTGAAATCCCCACACTTAGCAAACTCCTAGGGTTTAGTTGAGATCTTTTTTCCCCTTTCCTACTCGTAGGTCAAATAAGAAAGTTCGTGTGATATCGTAGGAAGAACTGAAACAAAATTCATCCCACCACGGGCGCATTCTCCTTCCAAATTTCGCGTGAAGGGTTTAGCGTGCCGTCCTCCCAAGTGAAACGGGGAGGTAAAGAAAACGACACCACAGAAAATGGCGACTCTGCTGGGGATATAAGTGTTCAAAACTTTGGTTTTTCATCCAAACCAATGGTTGACCTGTTGCTGGTCCAGCCCCAATGAGGAATTAGGGATGCCAAATTCCCCCTCAAACTAGAGAGGTCCTGCCTAACCTCTGTGTCATATCATGTGTTTGCTGCATATATATTTGTTTATTTTGTTTATTCTGTATCGGGAAAGGGCTTGATTCCCCCTTGTGGTGAGAAATCCTATACCCGGATTTGAGTGCAACATAAGATAGGATGGAGGATGTCTTCCCGGTGAAGACCCTCTAATCTTGGTTCACAATTCTACTCTTGGGATTTGCCTGGCTGGTTGTGATTAACTGCGCCACTGCATTCCGAGACTGATTTGTACCAGGAGGACCTAGAAACACATTAACCCCACTTAAAGCCTTTTTTTTAGGACGTAGAGCGGTGATTACGGAAGTAATTGTCACGCAGATACTACACTCAGAGAAAACTCTCTTATAGATACCAGTCAACGTATCTTTAAGGTTGAGCAAAAACTCTGAGACCCCTAGAACCCGTTCTACAGGTACAAAAATCCTTAACCTTAGTTTACCATTGGGGCGGGGTTCGCGTTTTGACTTCATGACCACTATACCCTTCAACGCCATGTTTGTTTAAAATTCTTGTGTGTGCATTCATGCATTCATACATCATTCATTAATAAACAAACTAAAAACAAAAAGAGTCTTTTTCGAGTAGTTTTTTCAAGGAAACTAAATAACGAACGTTTTGAACTTCATAGAAAGATAGAAACGGAGAAAGGACTTAAGGATCTATACCATGGATTATGGAAGAAAGAGAGCTAGGAAATACACCTTCAAGACTCCCCAGGTCGAGGAACTGGGAAAGCTCGGAAAACTGGTGGTCAACCCCCAGGCTTTCAAGGAGAAGTATTGAAAACTTCTGCCTTTGCTCAATACCAACATTGTGGATGGGATCCTTCCCACCTTGGTACAGTTTTACGATCCAACGTATCACTGCTTCACCTTTCCAGATTATCAGCTCATGCCTACGTTAGAGGAGTACTCTCGTCTGATTGGAATACCCGTGTACGCGCAAGATCCGTACTCCGGTTTGGAAAAGAATCCTGACGACATTATCATTGCTGCAACTACTCCTTTGAACGTAGTCGACATCAGAACTCATATGGTGAGTAGAGGAGGAATTCAAGGATTGCCCTCCAAATTCCTGTTTGATCAAGCTCGGTACTTCGTCAGCATCCAAGATATGAGCGCTTTTGAGGAAATCTTGGCTTTGCTTTTCTACGGATTGTTTTTGTTTCCTAACATTAACGATTTCGTCGACATCAACGCAATTAAGATCTTCTTAATTGGAAATCCAGTTCCAACCTTGCTTGCGGATGCTTATTACTCTGTGCATTCAAGGAACCTGCAGCAAGGAGGATTAATCACATGCTGCGTACCGTTGTTATACGAATGGTTCGTTTCGCACCTGCCAAAGTCTAGCACTTTCTGGAACATGAGGGATGGCCTTTACTGGTCACAGAAAATCATGTCTCTCACTCATACGGACATTGAGTGGTGTAGTCCTGACAACGACGAAACCAAGATCATCTTCAGTTGCGGAAGTTTCCTCAACGTACCCCTTATTGGAACTAAGGGAGGAATCAGTTACAATCCAGCTTTAGCCCGTCGTCAATACGGCTATCCCATGAAAAATATTCCAAGTAACATCCAATTGGAGGGTCTGTTCTTCAAGAACATCGACGATCATGGAAACATGCTGAAGAAGGAAATTGTCCAAGCCTGGCTTCTTGTACATAGCAAGGGGAGAAGATTGTTAGGAAAACATCTTTGCGTCTCCCTGGATCCTTACCTTCAATGGGTACGCGTCAGAGCATTCAAGCTCAGGATGCCATATCAACATCAAGAACCTATTCCCTTAAGGGAACCAATTTACCTTTTCTCCACCGATGTTGAAAAACTGCAAGCGGCATTAAACAAAGTATGCCAAGAAAGGAATGCTTGGAGGAACAAGTATCGAATTGTCAACACAGAAAAAGTTGAGATTCAAAACATCCTAAGAAGGAAGGATGAGTTACTTGAAGTACTCGATCGTCAAGTGTCACAAACGCCACTTTCTCATCATATCCCTCCTGCTTCCTGGATCATTGATCAACTCACGTCAGAGAACGCTCAGCTCAAGAAACAGAAGAAGATGTTAGAACGTGAAGTCGGCTCATCATCAAAGTTTTAGAGTCCTTTCTCTCAGTTTCTCTGTATTTCATTTTTCAAAATGTGTAAAAACGGCATTTTCGCTTAATTAATAAAAGTTTGATGTTTCATAACGTAATTATGGTGTTTCCTTGAAAAATATTAACTTAATTGCATATCATACATCGCTTTAGTCGTACGCACTGACACGAGAATTGTCGCGGATCTAATAGTCACTTTCCTTTCTCCAGAAAGAGAGGAGGAGAAGGAGGTGAACCAAGACTTTCAAGCTGTCTCATTCATACAACACTCGTTCAAGTCGCAAGAAAAGAATGGAAGACTTTGAGCAAGAGAATGAAGAACTCAGAGAAGAGATTAATACTCTCAAGGGTACTGTTGAAAGGCTCAGTGTTATGATAGAAGCCCTGGTAGTTGCGCAGAATCGACCAACGCCAGAAGAACCACAAAGGACTGTGGTTTCCGAGATTGTTTCTACTCCTATTCCTCAGTATACCATGCCGCCTGATCGACCTTGGGGCATGCCGTATAACTTTATTCCAGAAGGGTACATACCTCCAGCTTCTGAAGCTCCAAAAGTCACCATGGATATGCGTCCACCGGAGGGTTACAAACCTCTGGAAATTGAAGTTCCAAGAGCAACGGCAATGGGTTTCGCACAACAGAATGCTGAGATTCCAAGATCTGCTGTCATGGCTTCTCCACGACCGATTATGCATACTTTTCCCCCGCAGGGAGGGCAAGTATATCATCACGCTCCAAGTGAGGATGCTGGCGTGTATGAAAGATTGGACGAGTTCCAGGAACAGTTTCTGCAAATGCAGAAGGAACTCAAGACTCTCCGAGGACAAGATCTATTTGGAAAGAATGCTGCAGACCTCTGTCTGGTTCCAAATGTTAAGATTCCTCACAAATTCAAAGTACCAGAGTTCGAGAAGTACAAAGGGAATTCATGCCCGCAAAGTCATCTTGTGATGTACGCTCGAAGAATGTCAACTCAGACTGATAATCAACAATTGCTCATTCATTATTTTCAAGACAGCCTGACTGGTGCTGCACTCAAATGGTACATGAACTTGGACAGTTTAGAGATTCGTACTTTTCGAGACCTCGGAGAGGCCTTCGTCAAACAGTATAAGTACAATCTGGATATGGATCCCGACAGAGATCAACTCCGAGCCATGACTCAAAAGGATAGAGAAAGCTTCAAGGAATACGCTCAGAGATGGCGTGAAGTTGCTGCTCAAATTTGTCCACCACTTGAAGAGAAAGAAATGACAAAAATCTATCTCAAAACTTTGAGTCCATTTTACTACGGACGAATGGTTGCAAGCGCGCCAAGTGACTTTACTGAGATGGTAAACATGGGTGTGCGTTTAGAAGAAGCAGTTCGAGAAGGTCGCTTGAACAAAGAACCAGAATCTTCTATTGGTCCAAGGAAGTATGGAAGTTCTTTCCAGAAGAAAAAGGATCAAGATGTCAGCAATGTCTTGCACAAAATCAAGAAGAAATTCCAACCTCAGGTTGCAGCAATAACTCCGGTTGTTAACTCAACGCCAGTTTATCAACCTCAGGTTCCGCAACAACAAATTCAACAAAGGTCGCAGCAACCTCAGCAGCAGGTTCGACCTCCAAACTTCAACAATCGGGCTCCAAGGTATCCTGCCTTTGACCCCATACCAATGCCGTATGCAGATTTGTTTCCAACATTACTGGCAAAAGGACTCATTCAGACAAGGAGTCCTCCAAATCCTACAAACAGTTCCTCACCATGGTATAAGGCTGACCAATCCTGTCCCTATCATCAGGGGGCACCAGGTCACAATATTGAGAACTGTTTCTCTTTCAAAATGGACGTCCAACGATTAGTGAAGAGCGGAATGCTATCCTTCAAAGATACTAATCCAAATGTCCAAGCAAATCCTTTGCCGCAACATAAAGAAGCTTCAGTAAATCTGATAGACCAACACCCCAACGTAATTCAAATCTACGACATTCGTCAGATAGGGGAGAATCTTGTCAAGATGCACGCTAAACAAGCTGGGTACGGTCATGTACCGCCTCACAACTACTTCGCATGTGAAATTTGTCCAAAGAATAATCAAGGATGTGCGGTAGTTCAAGCTGCATTACAAGAACAAATGGACTTAGGATGGATTCAACATATCCGAGTCAGAACTGAACATGACATCAACATGGTTCAAGGATGTCCAGGAGAATACAAAATCTACAAAGTTGAAGATCTTGAAGGATCGGTAGTCAGGTTCCACAAAACTTTAAATGGACTTGCCTACTTTGGAACGGATTTCCACGCTTACAGTAGATGCGAAACCTGTCGAAGAAATTCACGAGGATGTTTGCGTGTTCGCAACGACATTCAGAAATTGATGGATGACAATACCATTATTGTTCTTGCCAACAGAGAAGATGATGAAGTCTTTACCGTATCTCCTCAAATTAATCAAGTTGAACCAATGCAAGTCAAGTATGATAGCGGGAAGACAGCAATTTCTCCACTAGTCATCTACTTACCAGGTCCTGTACCGTATGAGTCCAGCAAGGCTATACCATACAAGTACAACGCTACATTCATTGAAAATGGTAAGGAAATACCATTACCGTCTGTTGTCAACATTGCTGATGTTAGTCGAGTCACCAGAAGTGGACGAGTCTTCAACAGAACAACAGAAAATGTGGAGAAACCTTCGGAGGAAGTACCACATAGGCAAGATAATCATCCGACCAATGCTGTTCAAGCGAAAGAAAATGATGAGATCTTGAAGTTAATCCAGAGGAGTGAATACAACATTGTAGATCAATTACTACATACTCCGTCTAGAATTTCTGTCCTTTCCCTGCTATTGAGTTCTGAAGCTCATAGAGAAGCTCTACAGAAAGTTTTGGAACAAGCTTTCGTAGAACCAAGTGTTACTATAAGTCAATTCAACAACATCGTTGCCAACATTTCCACGGGAACTAGCCTAAATTTCTGTGACGAAGATCTTCCTGAAGAAGGAGTGGACCACAATCTTCCACTTCACATCTCAGTTGGCTGCATGGGTGATGTGCTCACAGGAGTCCTAATAGACAATGGATCCTCTCTCAACGTCATGCCTAAATCAACATTATCAAGACTATCTTTCGAAGATTACCCTCTAAGAAAAAGTCATGTCATCGTCAAAGCATTTGATGGATCAAGAAAGTCAGTTTTCGGAGAAGTAGATCTTCCCATAACTATTGGACCTCAGACGTTCAAAATCACTTTCCAAGTTATGGATATTCCAGCACAATACAGTTGTTTGCTAGGTCGCCCATGGATTCATGAGGCTGGGGCAATTACTTCAACACTTCATCAGAAACTGAAGTTCATAAGAAATGACAAATTGGTAACCGTATGTGGAGAACGAGCTCTGATCGTCAGCAACCTGTCATCATTCTCCGACATAGAACCAAAAGAAGTTGTTGGAACTAAATTCCAAGCACTTTCCTTAGACAAAGGAAAGGAGAAAGCAGCATCTATCTCTTCATACAAAGATGCAATCCAAGTTGTAAAGGATGGAACTACCAGTGGTTGGGGGCACATTAATATTCCTACCAACAACAAGAGCAGAACAGGAGTTGGATTCTTTCCAACATCATCAAGAGCTATCCCAGGGATTGAGGTAGTTCTCCCAATTCAATATACTTTCTGCAGTGGGGGTTTTCTTCAACCTGTTCAACAAACAGTCAATATCATCGATACGGAAAGCACCGATGAAGAGGAATGGTTATCCTATCTTAACAAAGCGGGATACATCTCCCTATCAGAGTCTGAACCACTTTGCTGTTATCCGGCTAAAGAATCTGAAAGTAAGACTCAACCAAGCAGTGATGAAGTTACTGACAGCTTCACCACCAGAAGTCATGGTTCATCAGAAGAAGTTCTTCATATCCCCGAAGAGACTTGGGATACATTAGGAGAACCAAGCGGAAAATTCGACTACATGGTGAAATACTCCGCTCCTGAAAGTTCAAAAATCTCTCTTGAAGACATTGTTCCAACTGGATGGAACATTGATTATGAGTACCTCTCTCAGCCAAAAGAGATGTATAACCCTTGCTATTCATCATCAACATCCGGTGAAGTCATCATTGAGGATTATATCCCCAAGTCACCTTCCGAGGCTACGGATCTAGAGATCACATATCTAGTCAATGCCATCTTGGGAGAAGAGCAAGACCAAAATACAGAAGAGGATGATCTCGAAAGTGTCTCCGACAACGAGTCTCTCCATTCAGAAGATTGGAAGTTTCCTCAAAAGAAAAACCGACATACTCCACCTGGAAATGGGTATGCTCACACCGCTCAGTCTGCTGAAGTAGAAGAAGATCGTCTGAGTGTTGCAAAGACAGTGGTTGGTAAATCAAGACCTACCACAGGCCAGCTTAAGCCTAAGGTTCCAGATTACTTAGTGCACAATGGGGTTCGCCACTACTGGACAGCTGTTGAAGTTTCAACTGTTGTTCGCACTCCTAAGTAGGAACTTTCACCGTTATTTTGTCCTCTCACCATAGCCCAGGGTGAAGAGATGTTTCATAGGGCTTTGCATTTTACTATTTCTTAGGAAAATGTCCCTCTTTGCTTCGCCCAAAGCAATAGAGTTTTGTTTTATAGGGTCTTTGTTTCAAGAAATGACTGTTCATAAATAAAAATGTCATTCTGTTCCTTCGTTTAGTTTTTCCTTTTCTTTTTTTCGGAAATTGGTAATCCTAAAAAACACCCTTAAAAAACATAAAAAATTCCCTTAACTGCATACACCGAGTCTTCCCTCGTTGTCTAAATAAAACTTATCACACATATGCAGATTAATCATAAAATACCCCGTTGAAACGTACGACCGTATGACTTCTCCAAGCTTTGAGTTTCCTGTATTCGAGGCAGAGGAAGAAGAAGACGAAGAAATATCAAAGGAAATTTCACGACTACTTCAACAAAAGGAAGAGGCCATTCAGCCATACAATGAGCCTCTAGAGATCATTAACCTTGGTTCCGATGGAAACAGAAAAGAGGTTAAGATTGGAGCTTCTCTCAGCTCAGAGATCAGAGAGAGTTTGATACAGCTGCTCAGAGAATTCTCAGATGTCTTCGCTTGGTCTTATCAAGATATGCCAGGGTTGGATACCAGTATAGTGGAGCATCACTTGCCATTAAAAGCAGAATGCCCTCCGGTCAAGCAAAAATTAAGAAGGAATCATCCGGAGATGGCCATAAAAATCAAAGAGGAAGTTCAAAAACAGATCAACGCAGGTTTCCTCGTCACTTCAGAATACCCTCAGTGGTTAGCTAACATTGTTCCCGTTCCTAAGAAAGACGGAAAAGTCCGCATGTGCGTCGACTACAGAGATTTGAACAAAGCTAGCCCTAAGGATGATTTTCCTTTACCACATATTGATATGTTGGTAGACAGTACAGCAAAATCCAAAGTTTTCTCATTCATGGACGGATTTTCAGGATACAACCAAATCAAAATGGCACCTGAAGACATGGAAAAAACAGCTTTCATTACCCCCTGGGGCACGTTCTGCTATCGTGTTATGCCTTTTGGACTAAAGAACGCAGGGGCAACTTATCAAAGGGCCATGACTACACTTTTCCATGACATGATGCATAAGGAAGTGGAAGTCTATGTGGATGACATGATTGCCAAATCAGAAAATGAAGAAGATCACATACAGGATCTGACAAAGTTATTTCAACGCTTACGGAAGTTTCAGCTTCGCCTGAACCCCAACAAGTGTACCTTTGGTGTCTACTCAGGGAAACTCCTTGGTTTCATTGTCAGCAAACGAGGAATTGAAGTAGATCCAGACAAAGTCAAGGCAATTCAAGAAATGCCTTCACCCAGAACCGAGAAACAAGTTAGAGGATTTCTTGGACGTCTGAATTACATCTCGAGATTCATATATCTCATGACAGCAACTTGTGCTCCTATTTTCAAACTTCTACGGAAAAATCAAGGTTGCGTCTGGACAGACGATTGTCAGAAAGCGTTCGACAGCATTAAGGAATATCTGCTCGAACCACCCATCTTGTCTCCTCCAGTGGAAGGAAGACCTTTGATAATGTACTTAACCGTCTTAGAAGACTCCATGGGTTGTGTCCTTGGACAGCAAGACGAGACGAGAAGAAAAGAGCATGCCATTTACTACTTAAGCAAGAAATTCACTGACTGTGAATCCCGCTACTCCATGCTCGAGAAGACGTGTTGTGCTTTGGCCTGGGCTGCCAAGCGTCTCCGCCAGTACATGATTCGACATACTACTTGTTTGATCTCTCATATGGATCCAATCAAGTACATCTTTGAGAAGCCTGCCTTAACCGGGAGAATTGCCCGTTGGCAGATGTTATTATCAGAATATGACATTGAGTATCACGCACAGAAAGCCGTGAAAGGAAGCATTCTAGCTGAGCACCTGGCTCACCACCCACTCAATGGTCATGAATCAACCAGTTTTGACTTTCCGGACGAGGACGTCATGTACCTCAAGATGAAAGATTGCGACGAGCCACTACCAGACGAAGGACCTGAGATAGGATCCCAGTGGGGCTTAATCTTTGACGGAGCTGTCAATGCTTATGGACGAGGAATTGGGGCAATCATTGTTACACCTAAGGGTACCCATATTCCATTCACTGCCAGATTAACTTTCAAATGCACAAACAATGAGGCCGAATATGAAGCTTGCATCATGGGTCTCGAAGAAGCCATGGATCTAAGAATCAAACACTTGGATGTATATGGAGATTCTGCTTTGGTCATCAATCAAGTCAAAGGAGAATGGGAAACACGCCAACCAGGGCAAATTCCTTACAAAGACTACGCGAGAAGATTGTTACCATTCTTCGACAGGGTAGATTTTCATCACATTCCTCGTGAAGAAAATAATTTGGCTGATGCATTAGCCACACTCTCTTCCATGATTAGGATAAATCATTGGAATGACATTCCTCAGATCGATGTTATGCGCCTGGATAGGCCCGCTCATGTTTTCACAGTAGAAGCAATCATCGACGACAAACCGTGGTATCGCGACATCAAGAACTTTCTTCAAAAGCAAGAGTACCCTCTTGGGGCGTCAAAGAAAGATAGGAAGACTTTGAGAAAGTTAGCCTGCAGATTCTTCTTGAATGAAGATGTTCTGTACAAGAGAAACTTCGACATGGTTCTGCTCAGATGCGTTGACAGAAAAGAAGCAGAAATACTCATGAGAGAAATACATGAAGGTTCCTTTGGTACTCACACCAATGGACATACCATGACAAAGAAAATACTGAGAGCAGGATATTATTGGCTGACGATGGAGTCAGATTGCTGCCAATACGCAAAGAGGTGTCACAAATGCCAGATCTACGCCGATAGAATTCATGTGCCACCGTCTCTTCTCAACATACTCTCTTCCCCTTGGCCTTTCTCCATGTGGGGAATCGACATGATTGGAATGATCGAGCCAAAAGCGTCCAATGGACATCGCTTCATCTTGGTAGCTATAGACTATTTCACCAAATGGGTTGAAGCAGCTTCATATGCAAACGTTACAAGACAAGTTGTCGTCAGGTTTATCAAGAATCACATCATCTGTCGCTACGACATTCCTAGCAAGATAATCACTGACAATGGGTCAAATTTGAATAACAAAATGATGAAGGAGCTTTGTGAAGAATTCAAGATCGAGCATCACAACTCATCTCCTTACAGACCAAAGATGAATGGAGCTGTAGAAGCAGCTAACAAAAACATCAAGAAAATCATTCAGAAGATGGTCATCACTTACAAAGATTGGCATGAAATGCTCCCGTATGCTCTTCATGGTTACCGTACATCAGTACGTACTTCGACCGGAGCAACTCCTTTCTCCCTTGTATATGGCATGGAGGCAGTCCTACCTATAGAGGTTGAGATTCCATCAATGAGAGTCTTGATGGAAGCAAAATTAACAGAAGCCGAGTGGTGTCAAAGCAGATTCGATGAATTGAACTTAATCGAAGAAAAGCGCATGACAGCTTTATGCCACGGTCAGCTATATCAACAAAGAATGAAGAAAGCTTTCGACAAAAAGGTTCGACCTCGCACAATCAAAGAAGGCGACCTTGTACTCAAAAAGATTCAATCTTTTCTCACAGATTCGAGAGGGAAATGGACTCCCAATTATGACGGCCCCTACGTGGTCAAGAAAGCTTTCTCAGGAGGAGCCTTAATACTCACGACTATGGATGGAGAAGAATTCACCCGTCCTGTGAACGTCAACGCAGTCAAGAAATACTTCGCCTAAATAAACAAAAGAACAGCTCGCTAAGTTGAAAACTCGCAAAGAGCGGCTTAGGCAAAAAAGAGCGTCTCGGTGAATCGAAAACCCGAAAGGGCGATTCAGGCAAAAGTTAGAGACATAAAAAAAAATATATAATAATCAATCCCGGTAAACTTAAAACCGAAAGGGGTAGTTTACGCAAAAGTTAGGGATAAATGGCAAGTAACTGTGTTCAGGACAAAACTTGATCATTCAAAATCCATAAGCGGAGTGTTCATCAGTAGTAGGTCATCTTCTACGAAGCACGAATACAGCGCAGCTTGGAGTGGAAGGGAAAGATAACGGTCGTCACGTTTCATCGTAGCCCTTTTCCCGAAAATTACCAATTTCCAACTTTGTAAATACTCCATGGAATCAAGCATTTGGCTGATTACCATTCCATATATAATAATTTGAGCCTTGTGCTTTTCTTTTGCAATCTAGTCTTATTCAGTTTCTTGAAAGGCGTTTTAAGTTTAAACAGTCATTTTTCTTGAAACAAATGTTTTCATAAAATAAAATGAATTTACTTGCAAAAATAAAGGTGAAATTTCTTTCTAAGGTTTACCAACAATAGGAAGAATACAAATAGTTGTTCCAAGAACGGTTGAGACTCCGGGAACCAAGATTTCCCCATGAGGTCGCTTTGCGAACATCTCCCGATGACGGATCTTTACTTCAATTCATACTACTCACTTCGGACAGCGGACAACTGATAATCAGATATCCCCAACAGAGTTCGAACTGCAAGAAGAGGACATCTTCTGCTCCATAAGAATTTCAAGTCGCAGCATAGGATTTTACATCCGCGACAATTCTATTCACATTCACTTTACATTCTATATTTGTCATCATATTCATGCATACATTACAACTGCATAGTCAAGTTAGGCTTTGATCATGAGAATGCCCGAGTCACGAGGGCATGAACTCAAGTTTCCCCTGCAAGTTCTGAAGAAACTTTTTCCTTCAAGACAACAATCCATGCAGAGGGGTCTCCCCAAGCAAAGCAACAAATGGTAGTCTCTTCCCCGAAGAGATAGTTTGTTCACTTTTGGAATTCCCCAGCCAAGAATCTCCCAGGAGATCGACAAATGATCCCCAACGGAGTCAATGAATGGTAGTCTTCATCCAGAGGATAGTTCATAATCCCCGGCAGAAGTCAGCAAATGGCAGTCTCTTTCAGCAGAAGACAGTTTGCTCACTTTCATCCAACAGGGTCTACAAATGGCAGTCTCTTTCAGCAGAAGACAGTTTGATTCCCTAGCAAGTCAACAAATGGCAGTCTCTTTCAGCAGAAGACAGTTTGCTCACTTTCATCCAACAGGGTCTACAAATGGCAGTCTCTTTCAGCAGAAGACAGTTTGATTCCCTAGCAAGTCAGCAAATGGCAGTCTCTTTCAGCAGAAGACAGTTTGTCACTTTCATCCAACAGGGTCTACAAATGGCAGTCTCTTTCAGCAGAAGACAGTTTGATTCCCTAGCAAGTCAGCAAATGGCAGTCTCTTTTAGTAGAAGACAGTTTGCTCACTTTCATCCAGCAGGGTCGACAAATGGCAGTCTCTCCCAATAGAAGACAGTTTGTTCCCCTAGCAATTGGCAAATGGCAGTCTTTTCCTAAGAAAAGATAGTTTGTCTATTAAACACTCAAAGAGATCGACAAATGGCAGTTTCTTCAAACAGTTTGTCTGTTTCTGGGATGTTTAGTTCCCCACAGAGTCGACGAATGGCAGTTTTCCTATTAGGAAAACAGTTTGTTGATTCCCCAGGCACCAGTCGACGAATGACAGTTTTCACCCCGAAAACAGTTCGTCCGCCTTCCAACAAAGTCATTAGCCCCTCAAAAGAGCGCGGGCCCATATGACAATCTTTCAAAGACGTCAAGTCAAAAGGGAAGATGGTGAAGTTTCTTTACTACCGTCAAATGGCGTCTCATCTCCAAGTGCTGATGAGAAGTTTGATGAGGAAACAAACCTTTGAAGTTTCTTTACTACCGTCAAATGGCGTCTCATCTCCAAGTGCTGATGAGAAGTTTGATGAGGAAACAAACCTTTGAAGTTTCTTTACTACCGTCAAATGGCATCTCATCTCCAAGTGCCGATGAGAATTTTGATGAGGAAACAAACCTTTGGGAATTTTCTCTTTATCTGAGATATTGTCCAAACACAACTAAAACTAGTTTCGAGATATGGACATCCGAAACGAGGGGAAGTTGTTTACCTTTCTCTAAGTATCAACACTTAGTTAAAGAAGATGGATTGCGCATCCTACATTGCCATCCATTCACCAGAATCCACATTAAGTATTTCTACAGGAGTTTGTCTCCTCATCCCCCGCCAAGCGCGACAACGGGAACAAGTCATGCAAAGACTATGTCAGTTACAACATCTCAGGAGCGCCCAAAATTCGGGCATTCTTTGATATTTAAGTCTCTTTTACGCAGGAGAGATCGAGATATCAACCTCTCTCCCTCCGGATAAAAGAAACTTAAATAGGGGCATCTGTCATACCCTAATTTTTGACCCCCCTGAGATGACATATCTTCAGGATTTTCATCAGGTCAAGATAAGTACTCAGAGCAGTCATTTCTCCACCTAGTACCTAATCGAGGATGCTCAAAGACAAGAAAGCTCAGGCAAAGGATCAATCAAATACAAGGATTAGTCTCTAATACAATCATGGGGCTCAAGAACTTCATTTTTCTCATCTATGATTGATTAGACATCCAGTCACCTAAGCACAGGTTTACTCAGGTCACCAGACTAGGGTTTTGAGCCTATCAAGGACTGAAATCAGGGATCACATTTGGGAAACCCTAAAAAGCCTCAGAGGGTCATTCAAAGACATCAATCATCTTCAAATACCTCATATGACAAGATCTACTGGACATCACACTTCAATTCAAAATCTACAGTCATTATTTTCACATGGTCGACAAATTAGGGTTTTGACCTAATTCACCAAGATGGTTGACTTTTAATCAGGGCATGAATCCAAAACTCAAGACATGATTCAAGAATCTCTACTACCTCAATATAATCCATTTACATCATTCATTTGAGGAGAAGATCTTGTTTCTACACAAAAGCCCAAAAACTCACTTTGTCAAGAAAAGTCAACTGTGAAGGACCATCTTTGACTTTTAAGGTTTTTGGTCAAAAAATGACTTTCAAAGATCAATATCATCAATATATGGATGTCAAAGTCATTTGGCCAAAGAAATTCAAAGAAATTCATCAAGGAGCGAAAAGTCGGGAATTAGGGTTTTTGAAGGCACGGTGAGATCTCAAAATTTCACCTACACAACTCAAAAAAACTTCCAACATGAAAGTTGTAGATCTTGCAAAATAAAACAACATCTTACAAGGGAACTTTTTTCAAAAGATCAACCATTTATGAAGTTTTGGAAATTTTGAAGTTTAGGTCATAAACACTTAGAAATTTTTCTAAGTGTTTTAACCTAGTTTTTTTCCAACTTTGACCTCATTTTTCACAAATTTCCCAAAGGATTCTGAAGAAGACATAAACTAATGATTTGAAGTAGATGTTTAGGGCTTTCCAAATTGTGTTCAACCTTCTCAAAATTCAATTTGAGCTAAGAGTTATGCTTGTTCAAAGTTGGCCTCATGAAGTAAAATTATAGGTCATGTGCAAATTGGACTTTGCAAATTTTGTGCAAATAACCTCTCTTATGGATGCTACACGACCCATAACACATCTGAAACCATGCCATACATCCATTTTCATCATTGCATAAGGATTAGAGAAGATTCCAAAAACAAAGGCATGTGATTATGTAATGATTGCATTTTTGAATTTATGACAAATTGGTGATTCATCAAAGGAATCTTCTCCCAACCAATTGGAGCTCATTTCTGCAGCCATTTGGTCCCCTAAGATCAAGCAAAATCGATGGCTAGGGAGTGGTATCAAGGAACTCATCATTGCACTTGGAATATTCCTTGAATTTCTTCATGGCTAAGAAACCAAAACTCCCTCATTAAGCAAGCTCACACTCTCACTCAGTACTGAACCATTTGCCTATAAATAGAGGCCTCATTCTCATTCAGAAATCACACCAAAGCAACTATATTTCTTGCTTTCTCTTTCTCTTCTCTTGTTCATTGTTTTTCAAAGTTCTTTGGCAAGAAGAATCGTTTTCTTCAAACCAGAGCTTATCTTTGAGAAGTGAGCATTCTAACATCTCGAGGGAGTTCATTTGAGGTGATCCAAGCACCTGGATGACTTCTGTAGGTGGAGGAACACCATTTTTGCTCTCACTTTGGAGCATTTGCAGTTGGAGGTCCATGGAGTGATTCAGAAGGCTTCAAGGCAAGCCAATCATCCAGACACACTCCTCAGGTCATAGTGAAGCTAACCAGATGGCTGCAGCTCATCTGTAGCTCAAGAATCAACACCCTCCATGTTCACTTGAAGATGAAATCGAGGGAGGTCCATAGAACAATTCAGGAGGATTCAAGCTCCAATAAGCATTCAGTTAGCGTCATTGAGTCTCAGGGAAGCTATTGAGATCATCCATTCAAGCCCAGGTGTTCTCAATCATCCTCACGACCTCCATTTTCAGAGGTAAGTTTCTGAACTTCACCTCTCTAATTTAAGTACTCTTTGTGAAATAGCTCGATTCTATCTTGTTCAGCATCATCAGAGGATTGAAAACCCTCTATCATCATTCATTTATCTTTCAGTATAGTCATTTAATTTGATTTTGGAATTTTAGGGTTCTTCACGATTTCTGGTAAATTAGTTAGATGTAGTTAATATTAATCCATGTTAGTTACATATTTAGAATCGTGAGTGAATTTAGAGCAAGTTTCATGTTTACATCATTGCAAATGGTTGAGAGTTGAGAGAGTTCAGAAATTCAAAATTGATGGAGCTTGAGGTTGAAGACGAAGATGGTGAAGCGCGCCATTTTTGAATTCTCAGGGCAGAGTTTATTTTATTTTGAGTGATAGTTGTTTTATTAACGAATGAACAACTTGCCCCAGTGGCCACACATGCGCTCTTAGTCTCCTCATGCCCAAAGTCTGGGGTTCGAATCCCCCTCGCCCCAGACTTTTTGTTTCTTTTATTTTTCAAAGGTTTGCAATTTGTTTTGAAACATAATCAAATGGATGTCAGTTACTAACACCAAGTGCGCCTTGGCCCAGTGGTAAAATTTTGAGTTGGTGACTTCAAGGGCGTGGGTTCAAATCCTCCAAGGGCCAAAACCTTCTTTTTTAACACTAATTTCCTTCATTTTTCTTCACAACTTCACACAATTATTTAACCTATCAAATTAAATCATTTTCACTTCATTTTTCACACACTTGTTATTTAATATACCTATTTTATGAATAATCAAAAAAATCATAAAAAATGTTATTTATTTCATATATTTTATTAGGTATAAAATAGTATGTTTTAAGTGTTTTCTTAAATACTTTAAATATATGTTTTCATTTTGTTTTAACCTAATTTTTTGTGTAAATAATTTTATGATAAAACCCTAACTACTTAGGTCTTAATTAAGTAAAAATCTTCATTTTTACTTTAATTAAGTTGACTGTTGTCAATTTTCAAAACTGTTTTCAAATCTCCGATTAAATCAAATGATTAAGGTTTTCAAACAACAAAACCTCATATCATTCCAAATCATTTTCAAATTTCTGTTATAACCAGTACTGTAAAGTACTGGGCCTCTAATAGAGTGTAAGTCCCAAAAACCTTCTCTTCTTAGCTTGTTTTCAAAACCGTATTTTCAAAATCTTCTTTCTGTTTTCAAAAACATTCTTCTGGTATTTGAAGGGCATTATTCCCGGTGAAACTCTTCAGATACCTATGTGACCTTTGTCCATCTTCACTTCTTCTGTTTTCAAAAACCATTAACTGTTTATCACATATATTCAACTGTTATCAACAAAACAACAAAAATACTGTTGAGGCTCTGTACATACTTCTTCAAAGGCCTCCACTCCATCCAGGTTAGGCTTTACAAGCTTTCAATTTACAGTCTTTGTTTAAATTACTGTCAAATATAAACTGTGCATATATATATTTGTTTAGAACTACGTTTGAGCGTAAACCCTAGGACAGTTAAACTATAAATATATTATAGGAATATGGCCTAGGATTGAGAATGTCTTCCCGGTGAAGGCTCTTTCCTAATTAGAGATCTGTAGTTCAAACCACCAAGATGAATTATTCCCGGTGAAACATCTTGGCAAAAACCTTAGAATCCAAAAATAATAGGACACATCCACCCAAAGAGGAATTATTCCCGGTGAAACCTCTTACCCCTTTGCTTAGAGCCAAAATAAGTTCAAAACTACATAGCTTTCTCTTGTGCTATAACAAGGACCCATCAGGTTTCTTATAAACATAGGAACAGGTCTTTAGTCACCTTTTAGCCCACCCTGGTGAGTTTCTTTCAATTTAAACCAGACTTTAAACAAGCTAAGTTTGTCTCAATTTTACATTGAGTACACATTTTGGAATGAGAGACATGGACAGTCTCTGTCACCCTTATCTTCATCAATCTCCTCTTAGTAGAGTCTAGGATCCATGTTTTGGTCATCCTCAGCATTGAGTCAGCCTTCATCTTGGGCTTTAAACAAGAAGTCTCCACTAGATAATCTTTTTGCCAATCTTTTCATCCTTAATAATTAATGGAGTGCTACCCAAATTTATTCTTTCAAAACCCCTGGAAAGGGTTAGCCTCCAACACATTCTTTTATTCTTTCAAAATCCCAGTCTTTCACATTAATAAAAATCCCTGGAAAGGGTTAGCTTCCACACAGTCTTTCATTTTCAATCAAAACCCCTGGAAAGGGTTAGCCTCCAAAAACAATTAATAAATAAAGATTCATTTCTCTTAGGAGATAATTTCCCCAAAAGAGTCAAAACCCCTGGAAAGGGTCAGCCTCCAAAACAAACAAAAACATGATAAAGTCAATCTTTCACAAACAATTCTATCAGCTGAGTCAAAATCCCTGGAAAGGGTTAGCTTCCAAAGAAAACAGTCTTTCAATTGATAAAATCTCCAGCTGAGTCAAAATCCCTGGAAAGGGTTAGCTTCCAAAGAAAAACAATCTTTTTAATCTCCAGTAGAGTCAAAACCAACAAAAACAGTTAGCCTCAACCTTGGGCTTCATACAAGGCACCCCAAACAATAAAACTCCCCTGTCAAGAGTCAGCCTCAACCTTGGGCATTGTACAAGGCAGATAATAGAGTCTCCCCAGTGAGTTCTTCACCATCCAGTAGCCACAACCTTGGGCTTTGTACAAGGCAGATAAATCATATTTTATGTGTCAAAGATTCCTAACACCTAGGATCTTTCCCACATAGAGTCATCCATACTCAATTCATTAAAAAAGAGTCCGCCACAACCTTGGGCTTTGTACAAGGCAGAAAATAATGTTTTCCCTAACTAGAGTCATAGTATAAAAAACCCAATTTTCTTAGCAGTCAGCCACAACCTTGGGCTTTGTACAAGGCACACAAATAGAGTCTCCCTAAGTAGAGTCAGCCTCAATTCTGGGCTTTGTACAGAACACCAAATAAAATCCATCCAATAAACACTCTCCAAACAGAGTCAGCCTCAATTCTGGGCTTTGTACAGAACACAAAAATACCCTGTAATTAACCCCCAGTGGAGTCATCTCCCAGAGTCAAATAATCATTAATAAATCAATCAAAAAGCCTCAAGCTTGGGCCTCATTCAAGCCAGCTAAAGTCAAATCTTTTATACAGTAGATAGACATAGCTTATCTCTATAGAGAGATATTTTTACTATTCTACCACATTCAAACAAACAAACATTTCAATTTCAATTTCAATTTTAATCAAGTCTCCCATTTAGGATTTTGAAAGGCATGAGCTGGCAGTAAAACCCAGACATGTGCTAACTTTCCCTAATTTGGACGAGCATCTTTCTTTCATTTAAGAGGCATCTGACTGGCATACTTGTACACACAAGTAAGGTCCCCCTCTTGAATGAAATGAATTCAGTTATTCTGTCACTCTTTCAAAATGTTTGTGGTAGAATAGTATTAATACCTCTCTGTAGAGATGATTTCATGTCTCTTTACTGTAAACAGAGATTTAATTCCAAGCTTCAACCTTGAGCTTCAAGCAAGGCACCAAAAACATTTAATTTCCCTAGTTAGTTCCCCGAACTACATTAAGCTCTGACTTCCACTAGGGATATGTAGGCATGAGGTTCACAAGGAATCTCAGCGAGCTAATAAAATACCAAAAATAGTCAGTCTGTCTATCTGTCTGTCTTTTCAAAATAATTCAATTCCTTCTCCTAACACAAAGGAGAAACTTTCCCAATCATTAGCAGTAAACACAATCACAATGACACAAAGAAGGTTCCTGTAGAGTACTACAGATATGTAGGGTGTTTAAACACTTCCCTATGTATAACCGACCCCCCGGACTCCAGAATTTCTAGTCTAGGTGAAATCCCCACACTTAGCAAACTCCTAGGGTTTAGTTGAGATCTTTTTTCCCCTTTCCTACTCGTAGGTCAAATAAGAAATTTCGTGTGATATCGTAGGAAGAACTGAAACAAAATTCATCCCACCACGGGCGCATTCTCCTTCCAAATTTCGCGTGAAGGGTTTAGCGTGCCGTCCTCCCAAGTTTCACTTGGGAGGTAAAGAAAACGACACCACATTTTGTTATTGATTAATATAAAAAAACACCTAATACATTTTTTTAAATAATTGTAGAAAAATACAGGAAAGGTGTTTGTCATTGATAAATAAATACAAATAAGTCAAATATTTCCTTGTCAAATATATGAAATAAATAATAAACTAATATATTAAATCCGTATAAATGAATCGTGACAAGGGATCTCCTTCTTTATAGATGTATTTCTTTTTCTAATTCTATTGATTGTGTTTTATGTGGTTTGGAGAGGGAATTGTTGGATCATATTATTCTTTTTTGTTGGGTGTCCGTTTTGATTTGGACGCACTACAAGAAATCCTCTGAATAGCTAGGGGATTTAGCAAGGGGTAAAACTTCTCACAAATAAAATGAGGTTGTTTGGGGTTAAGCCCCTCGCAACACACCATTTAAAAAAAACACAATGCACATACCGTGGGGATACCTCTCGCAAACAGAAGAAGAGGGAGATTTTGATTTTTTAAAATATGCATTGCGAGGGGCTATCCCAAGTAAAAAAAAGTGGCTCCAAAAGTGTTTTTATTTGATAACTAACGCTACACTCAACAAGGGGCAACCTTAAGGAAAATTTGGCACTAATTTTAGCGAGGGGCAGCCCCTCGGAAAACAGACAACATTATCTTATCAACTGTTGCAGGAAGATTGCGCGTACAGTCCCTATTTTCAATATAACTATTAGCGAGGGGTCCCCCACGCCTATTTTGACGGTTTTATTTCTGAGGGGCTGACCCTCGCTGATTCCTTCCTCATTATTATTCGAACGTTCCACCAATACTCCATCTTCCTCTAATAAATACATCCATTTCAAACCCATCTCTCAAAATTTATGTTTGTCTCCTCTATTTCTAACAAAAAAAATCCCAATCCTCTCAACTTCTCAACAATATTATAATTTTGCAGGTAAAAATTCTCCTCAACTTCCTCTCAACAACACTATACACTCTTATTGATTTAATGTATATTCTAATTTTTGTTTTCTTTTTTATTTTTGATATAACAATTGAATCATATAAGACAAAATCTTGAAAGAAAGCCCTGATATTTTGAAGGAAACCTTCAAAGTCTACACCAAAGTTGTCTTCAAATAAGGTACACATAAAATTTATAAATTTTTTATGTATGTGTTTATGATGGAAGTATATATATATATATATATATATATATATATATATATATATATATATATATATATATATATATATATATATATATATATATATATATATATATATATATATATATATATATATATATATATATCGTATGTTGTTATATATAAATTTGTTGTGTTTGTTATATATAGATTTATTGTGTTTGTAAGTTGTTTTTTAATTTTTTCTAATATAATTTTTTTCGAAATAAATATTTTAATTATAGTTTATTTATTTTAAAAAACAACATATTTATTGATGTAAAAAATATATATATTTATTGTTGACTTCTGATGCACATGGGGGCTCGTGTTGACTTCGGAATCCTTCAGAAACTCCATTTTCCATCTCTTTCTCGTCCTTACAGGCCTGCCATTAGTTCCTCTAATCGCATGCATTAACCTGGACAGTAACACTTCCAAACAAAGCATAAAGAGATCCTTTTTGACACAACTTTGAATCACTAAACAAAATGATACACGACAACACACAAACTCAATTGAAAAGAAATAAAAATGGTCTCATAGTGTTACCAAAGTAATGAATTTCTGTCAGATAAAACACAAATACATACTAAGAATGGTGATCGATCAGTACAATAGAAGAAGAGTGTAAATTAAAATGCACTGATCAAATTCTCCCACACTTGAGTTTTTGCACTCCAAGTAAAATTATAAATTCAAAATTCAAAACATAAAAACGAGAACTAAACAAAACATGTAACTCCAAAGGTTCTCAAGATATAAAGTGAAAAAAAAATTCTAATTCTAATCTTTATGAATATGGTGTTAGTGAGCAACTTTTTGTAACAATTAAAACAAATAAGATGGCAGTTTACCAAAGAGTACATCATAAGCAGCAAGATTCTCACACAGGATAAATTTTCTCTTAACTCTCAAGTGTTTAGGTTAATTGTTTACACTCAAAGCACAACATGAAAGGTAGTATTACCATAACTTTAAAGAGAATCTAACATCTAAAATTGTAATACATGCACACAAAGATCAAAAGGACTTTTATTTGGGTTGTAGCTTAACCAAGGTCAGGGTGAGATGAATCTTAAGGGGTACTAGGCTAAGATTCAAAGAGACAAAAGTAACTTGAGAGAAACTGCTGGAGTTGAATTACAAAAGATTTCATTCACTTTCAACAACAACTCTATAGTAATTGTTTTTCGCTTCTCTTTTCACATTTAATTCTTTCTTTTTTCCAGAAAGAACATGTATTCACACCCTTCTCTTTTTTTTCTTCCCATTTTTCTATTTATTACCTTTTTAAAATTTAGTTTTCTGCCAACTTTTTGAATCAGATATCACAACTATAATTATTCAACCCACACAACTCCAAACAAGACTCTTTCAACCCTTTGAATAGGATGATGACATTGTTTTTCACTTTTTGACTTGTAATGAGTTTTAACCAAAGAATGGGATAAATAGGTTCAAGGGGTTTTCAAACAAGGAATGATATTATTTAGGGTTGGCTTTTTGACTAAGTTGCTTAAAATATAACAGAAACAACTTGTCTTTTTCATATCAGTGTGCACACGTAAATAATTTTTTTTAACAAGAGTAAATTATAGTTCTAGAGACTAACAAACATGAGTGAAATCACATAAGAAAAAAAGAGATGGATTTTTTTAAATATTATCCATTATTATACTCAAAATCTCATAAGGGTAATGATCTACCCTAAATGATGCATAATTTAGATCCTAATCCTACTTAACATACCAAGAATGTACAACAAGTCACTCACATCACACCATAATTTTAAGTAAATTGATTAAAATAAAATAATTTTTAATATCAATTTGCTTTTTTAGGCCATTGTCTATTTCTTTTTAAGCCTACCCAAGGTTTGTTCGGTTGCATTCGTTTTGTTGGATTAAAATGCACAATTTGATTGATGAATAGGTAAAATAGTTTTGCATAAAAACTCAACTTTCATGATTAATAATGCATCGAAGGCAGTAATTAAAAATCGCAAATCCTTTAATTAACCAACAAATCTAACCTCAAAATACATTTAGCAAAGTGAAATATAGAAAGTTAAACTAATATATAAAACCATCAACCATCCCTTTCCTTCTCATCAAACCTCAAACCATCTTCTCATCTCAATACAATCCATCAAGTTATCATCAACAATGGCTTTCTCCAAATCAGTCATGATTGCTCTACTTGTTGTTGCAACAATGTCAAGCATGAATGTCGAAGCGCGCCGTCTTCTTCACACAACCACATCAAAACCATCTATGCCAGAGGTAATTCCATCATTGCCTAAGGGAAGTCTTCCACCATTGTACACTTCCATTCCATCTCTTCCAAAGCACACCATGCCATTTCCCAGCTTTCCTTTCACTGATCCAACAATTGAGATTCCACCAGTGTCAGCTCCAGCTCCTGCTCCAGTTTCCAATACTCCCATTCCCAAATCAAGCCTTTCCTTTTACAACTTCTTCCCATTTTTCTCACGAACTCCTTCAACCATTAATCCATAAACAGTTCTATAAGTTGTGATAATTTAAATTTAGTAGAAAAAAACTTGTTAAGTTGCTTAAAAACATATTTTTAGAACATGAGTTGGATATATTTGAGTCCCAACTTTATGACCTTCATTCTTTGATATTTTTACACTTTGACAACAACAATGGTTGATGCAACTTGATGATTTGGGGTTGATGATTCTTAGATTGTGATTGACTCTGAGAGAGATTTTAATTCTTCTCGTTTATTTCTTATGTATTTCCCATTTTTTGAGGTTTGCATGTAAGTTACTATAATATTATGTATATGTACTAACTATGATAATATATTATATCTATTGCTCAAATAAATATATATGTTATCCTTATTTTTGCTTTGTGCTTGAGGTTTTAGTTGTTATAGTCATATACAGTTTAAATCTCATTCTTGGAGAATTACCTGTTAGATTCTAGACTCTAGAGATAGATTTAGGTCTAATATTCACAATGGGTATCAAAACTTAATGCTTTCGTGTTGTTTGAGTTGTGTGAGACATCGCTGACGAGAGTAATACGATTGTTCGTTCAAATATGCGTTATACATAACCTTGTTGTGAGCGATATGTGATAATATTGACGAGTGATTTATATTGCTACAATTGATCAGTAGGTTTAAGTATTTTACGGGTAGTTGAAATTCAATCCCGAGAGTTCTCTCATATCCAAAGAATGTATTTATTTTCTGTTCATATGTTTTTTTTCACTTTACTTTTAAACCATTCAACCCAAGTTTAGAAATGTGGAAACTATTGAACGAAATTCTTTCCCTTGTATTGATCCTAGTGGAGGCGATAAAACTCGGAATACTTCCAATTGTTTACTTGTCTCTTTACCGCTTCAAAAACACCATTGATAAGTCCATAAATCCAAACACTGTGGTAGTTCTCTTGGTAAAAATACTTAAGCATGATTTACTTAGCATAAGCTTACTTTGTGACAAAGGTAACAATGTAACATTTGATTCTTCTGGCTGCATGGTCATAAATCAAAGTCAAAAGAAACTCTATTTACTAGCTCAAGAAGTGAAAATACCTAGACAATGAATTTGAATAAAATTCCTTCAAATGATGTATGTCTCCCAAGTAACGAGGATGAATATTGGCTATGACATTTGAGAATGACACACATCCACATGGACCACTCAAGCAAGTTGGTTCGCTAATATCTCGTAGATGGCCTGCCAAACTTAGATTTTAAAAAAAAAACAAATAATGTGATGCATGCATAAAGGGATGCAAGTAAGAGCCTATTTTAAATTTAAAAATATAGTTTTTACTTATCGGCTCTTACTACTGCCTCACGTGAACCTCTTTGACTCATCTAGAAATGTAAGTTTAGGTTGAAACGTCCATGCTCTGGTTATATTCGATGATAGCTCTCAATATACTTGAACAAAATTCTTATCTAAAAAAAGAGGCGCATTTGTTGCCTTTCAAAAAATGGTCTAAGTTATCCAAAAAGAAAAAGGAGTAAGGATCACAAATTTAAAAACCGATCATGGCGAAGAAATCTAAAATGAGGAATTAAAACAATTTTGCAAGGAGAATCGTATTTGGCATACCTTTTCCACTCCACAAACTCCCCAACAAAATTGGGGTAGCAGAGAGGAAAAACAGATCTCTAGTAGAGCTTGCAACGACGATACTCAATAAGACCAATCTTCTTAAATACCTTTGGGTTGATGTTGTAAATATTGATTGGTATGTTATGAATCATGTCTTGATATACAACCAATTCTAAAACAGACTCCCTATGAGCTATACAAAGGAAGAAAGCCAAATATCTCTCACCTACATGTCTTTGGATGCAAATGCTTTATCCAAAATAACACGAAAGATAACCTTAGAAAATTTGACGCAATAGATGATGAAGTCATATTCATAGTATATTCCACTATGAGAAAAACGTTTGGAGTCTATAACATAAAAACTAAAACAACCAAAGAATCAATTCATATTACCTTTGTTGAATCTAACCCCAAACATGTAGAATTAGAAATTATTGATTATGCATGTATCATGTGAAAGTCAAGTCTAGAGGATGATAAAGATCTAAACTAAGAGAAGAATGAAAATCAAGTCATAGAAGAAGAACTAGTTCCGGTTCCAACCCTAGACACTCCACAGGAAAATCGAGATCTCTCAAAAGAATAGAGACGAACAGACATTCATCCAATTCAAAATGTTATTGGAGATATACCCAAAGGAGTCAGCACTAGATGATCACTCAATAAGGTATGTGGTTTTGTAGCTTTTGTTTCACAAATTAAGCCAACGAGAATTGGCAAAGCTATAGTTGATGTACATTGGTCTTTTTATATGCAAGAAGATTTAAATAAATTTGAACAAAGCAGCATTTGGGAACTTGTTCCCAAAGCTTCAACTAATCTAGTGACTGGAACCCGAAAGGTCTTTCGCAGCCATATGGATGAAGATGTCAACTTTTTAAGAAATAAATCCATACTAGTTGCAAAAGGATACAACCAATAACAAGGAATTGATTTCGATGAAAACTATGCTCTTGTAGCTAGATTATAAGTCATAAGGATGTTATTAGCATTCTCGTGCATCATGAATTTCAAATGGATGTATACGTACATTTCTATATGTTTACATTCAAGAGGAGGTATTTGTTGATTAACCTCCAAGTTTAACCAACCATACTTTTCTAGACCATGTCTTCAAGTATAAGAAGCACTATGCATTATAAAACAAGCTCACAGAGCATGGAATGATCATTTAAGTAAATTTTTGCTCAAAAATAAGTTTCAGAAATGACAAGTTGATAAAACTCTTTTCATTAAGAAAACTGAGCATGTAATTTTTTTTAGTTCAAATCCAAGTTGATATCTTCGTAGCTACTAACGAATCCTCTTGCAAGGAATTCTAAAAAATAATGCAGAATGAGTTCGAAATATCTATAGGGGAAAAACTAAAATACTTTCTATGACTTCAAATCCATCAAACAAAAGGAAGAACATTTATAATTAAAACTAAATACTGCTAAAGAGATTTGAAATGGAGAAATTCAAAATAACAACAACCGCAATATCAACCTCACGCTACCTAGACAAAGATAAAGACATAAATAAATTAAAAAGAGAAAATATCGAGATATGAAAGACAATCTTTTTTCCTTTATCTCATCTCGTCCTAACATAATTTTTTAATGTCATCAAAATAAAATTAAAAATGATTATAGTACCCAAACTATAATTGTATGCATGTTTATAATTTTTTTTCCTAATTTTTATTGTATTTATCTTCTTCTAAAACTAAATTATTTAAGATGTTATATATAAAAAATTATTATTCATACGTGAGATTGCGACAAATGTTTTATGACAAATAAATTAATTCAATTAATTATATTTTAGATATTTTTAAAATAATTATAATAAGAAATATGAAAATATGAATTATAATTTTTCATAAAATAATACTCAAGACATTGACATATTTTATAAAATTATAACTAGTAAGATACTCGTACGAGATATTGTATAAAATGTATTTTGACACATGTAAATTTGAAGTGAGTTGACTTAATTATAAATGAACAATAATCCTATAAATTCAATAGTATAAATAATCATACAAAAAAAGAATCCATGAGATGGAAAAAAAATGAAATTTTAACTTTTGAACATAATTTTTTTGACTCAAATAAAAGTAATTGTGGATAAATTTAAATAGATATTGTGTTGATAATGACCCGTGAGAAATAAAATTTATTTGATGCGATACAAAATGTATTTAAAATGGAAATAAGAATGTGTGGGAAAATTAATGCGAGAGAAACTTGAAATTTTAATTAAGAGAGAGAATGTGTATCTTGGGGAAAAAAGTTGATCAATTAGGTCAATAAACAAATGACACCTATAGGACAATATGATATGGAGAAGAGTTTGAATTGAGGCATTTGTTATTTACATATAAACCCTTTTACAAGTGTAATAATTTTGAACAGAAATGATAATTGAAGTAAAACACGCAATTGATCTTTTATAGGTAGATAATAGAAAATATTGATATATTTTACAAAATAATTGACATTGACTAGTATTAAAAAATACAATTAATATTTGTCATTGATAATAATAAAAAATATTTGTTATAAATACATTAAAAATATTAAAAATATTAAAAATATTAGACAAAAAATTGTTATTAATAATTATAAAAAAAATAATATTTATAAATGATAAATAAAAATGTGGCAAGGCAATATTTTGTTATTGATTAATATAAAAAAACACCTAATACATTTTTTTAAATAATTGTAGAAAAATACAGGAAAGGTGTTTGTCATTGATAAATAAATACAAATAAGTCAAATATTTCCTTGTCAAATATATGAAATAAATAATAAACTAATATATTAAATCCGTATAAATGAATCGTGACAAGGGATCTCCTTCTTTATAGATGTATTTCTTTTTCTAATTCTATTGATTGTGTTTTATGTGGTTTGGAGAGGGAATTGTTGGATCATATTATTCTTTTTTGTTGGGTGTCCGTTTTGATTTGGACGCACTACAAGAAATCCTCTGAATAGCTAGGGGATTTAGCAAGGGGTAAAACTTCTCACAAATAAAATGAGGTTGTTTGGGGTTAAGCCCCTCGCAACACACCATTTAAAAAAAACACAATGCACATACCGTGGGGATACCTCTCGCAAACAGAAGAAGAGGGAGATTTTGATTTTTTAAAATATGCATTGCGAGGGGCTACCCCAAGTAAAAAAAAGTGGCTCCAAAAGTATTTTTACTTGATAACTAACGCTACACTCAACAAGGGGCAACCTCAAGGAAAATTTGGCACTAATTTTAGCGAGGGGCAGCCCCTCGGAAAACAGACAACATTATCTTATCAACTGTTGTAGGAAGATTGCGCGTACAGTCCCTATTTTCAAGATAACTATTAGCGAGGGGTCCCCCACGCCTATTTTGACCGTTTTAATTCTGAGGGGCTGACCCTCGCTGATTCCTTCCTCATTATTATTCGAACGTTCCACCAATACTCCATCTTTCTCTAATAAATACATCCATTTCAAACCCATCTCTCAAAATTTATGTTTGTCTCCTCTATTTCTAACAAAATAAATCCCAATCCTCTCAACTTCTAAACAATATTATAATTTTGCAGGTAAAAATTCTCCTCAACTTCCTCTCAACAACACTATACACTCTTATTGATTTAATGTATATTCTAATTTTTGTTTTCTTTTTTATTTTTGATATAACAATTGAATTATATAAGACAAAATCTTGAAAGAAAACCCTGATATTTTGAAGGAAACCTTCAAAGTCTACACCAAAGTTGTCTTCAAATAAGGTACACATAAAATTTATAAATTTTTTATGTATGTGTTTATGATGGAAGTATATATATATATATATATATATATATATATATATATATATATATATATATATATATATATATATATATATATACACATGTATGTTGTTATATATAAATTTGTTGTGTTTGTTATATATAGATTTATTGTGTTTGTAAGTTGTTTTTTAATTTTTTCTAATATAATTTTTTTCGAATTAAATATTTTAATTATAGTTTATTTATTTTAAAAAACAACATATTTATTGATGTAAAAAATATATATATATTTATTGTTGACTTCTGATGCACATGGGGGCTCGTGTTGACTTCGGAATCCTTCAGAAACTCCATTTTCCATCTCTTTCTCGTCCTTACAGGCCTGCCATTAGTTCCTCTAATCGCATGCATTAACCTGGACAGTAACACTTCCAAACAAAGCATAAAGAGATCCTTTTTGACACAACTTTGAATCAATAAACAAAATGATACACGACAACACACAAACTCAATTGAAAAGAAATAAAAATGGTCTCATAGTGTTACCAAAGTAATGAATTTCTGTCAGATAAAACACAAATACATACTAAGAATGGTGATCGATCAGTACAATAGAAGAAGAGTGTAAATTAAAATGCACTGATCAAATTCTCCCACACTTGAGTTTTTGCACTCCAAGTAAAATTATAAATTCAAAATTCAAAACATAAAAACGAGAACTAAACAAAACATGTAACTCCAAAGGTTCTCAAGATATAAAGTGAAAAAAAAATTCTAATTCTAATCTTTATGAATATGGTGTTAGTGAGCAACTTTTTGTAACAATTAAAACAAATAAGATGGCAGTTTACCAAAGAGTACATCATAAGCAGCAAGATTCTCACACAGGATAAATTTTCTCTTAACTCTCAAGTGTTTAGGTTAATTGTTTACACTCAAAGCACAACATGAAAGGTAGTATTACCATAACTTTAAAGAGAATCTAACATCTAAAATTGTAATACATGCACACAAAGATCAAAAGGACTTTTATTTGGGTTGTAGCTTAACCAAGGTCAGGGTGAGATGAATCTTAAGGGGTACTAGGCTAAGATTCAAAGAGACAAAAGTAACTTGAGAGAAACTGCTGGAGTTGAATTACAAAAGATTTCATTCACTTTCAACAACAACTCTATAGTAATTGTTTTTCGCTTCTCTTTTCACATTTAATTCTTTCTTTTTTCCAGAAAGAACATGTATTCACACCCTTCTCTTTTTTTTCTTCCCATTTTTCTATTTATTACCTTTTTAAAATTTAGTTTTCTGCCAACTTTTTGAATCAGATATCACAACTATAATTATTCAACCCACACAACTCCAAACAAGACTCTTTCAACCCTTTGAATAGGATGATGACATTGTTTTTCACTTTTTGACTTGTAATGAGTTTTAACCAAAGAATGGGATAAATAGGTTCAAGGGGTTTTCAAACAAGGAATGATATTATTTAGGGTTGGCTTTTTGACTAAGTTGCTTAAAATATAACAGAAACAACTTGTCTTTTTCATATCAGTGTGCACAAGTAAATAATTTTTTTTAACAAGAGTAAATTATAGTTCTAGAGACTAACAAACATGAGTGAAATCACATAAGAAAAAAAGAGATGGATTTTTTAAATATTATCCATTATTATACTCAAAATCTCATAAGGGTAATGATCTACCCTAAATGATGCATAATTTAGATCCTAATCCTACTTAACATACCAAAAATGTACAACAAGTCACTCACATCACACCATAATTTTAAGTAAATTGATTAAAATAAAATAATTTTTAATATCAATTTGCTTTTTTAGGCCATTGTCTATTTCTTTTTAAGCCTACCCAAGGTTTGTTCGGTTGCATTCGTTTTGTTGGATTAAAATGCACAATTTGATTAATGAATAGGTAAAATAGTTTTGCATAAAAACTCAACTTTCATGATTAATAATGCATCGAAGGCAGTAATTAAAAATCGCAAATCCTTTAATTAACCAACAAATCTAACCTCAAAATACATTTAGCAAAGTGAAATATAGAAAGTTAAACTAATATATAAAACCATCAACCATCCCTTTCCTTCTCATCAAACCTCAAACCATCTTCTCATCTCAATACAATCCATCAAGTTATCATCAACAATGGCTTTCTCCAAATCAGTCATGATTGCTCTACTTGTTGTTGCAACAATGTCAAGCATGAATGTCGAAGCCCGCCGTCTTCTTCACACAACCACATCAAAACCATCTATGCCAGAGGTAATTCCATCATTGCCTAAGGGAAGTCTTCCACCATTGTACACTTCCATTCCATCTCTTCCAAAGCACACCATGCCATTTCCCAGCTTTCCTTTCACTGATCCAACAATTGAGATTCCACCAGTGTCAGCTCCAGCTCCTGCTCCAGTTTCCAATACTCCCATTCCCAAATCAAGTCTTTCCTTTTACAACTTCTTCCCATTTTTCTCACGAACTCCTTCAACCATTAATCCATAAACAGTTCTATAAGTTGTGATAATTTAAATTTAGTAGAAAAAAACTTGTTAAGTTGGTTAAAAACATATTTTTAGGACATGAGTTGGATATATTTGAGTCCCAACTTTATGACCTTCATTCTTTGATATTTTTACGCTTTGACAACAACAATGGTTGATGCAACTTGATGATTTGGGGTTGATGATTCTTAGATTGTGATTGACTCCGAGAGAGATTTTAATTCTTCTCGTTTCTTTCTTATGTATTTCCCATTTTTTGAGGTTTGTATGTAAGTTACTATAATATTATGTATATGTACTAACTATGATAATATATTATATCTATTGCTCAAATAAATATATATGTTATCCTTATTTTTGCTTTGTGCTTGAGGTTTTAGTTGTTATAGTCATATACAGTTTAAATCTCATTCTTGGAGAATTACCTGTTACATTCTAGACTCTAGAGATAGATTTAGGTCTAATATTCACAATGGGTATCAAAACTAAATGCTTTCGTGTTGTTTGAGTTGTGTGAGACATCGCTGACGAGAGTAATTCGATTGTTCGTTCAACTATGCGTTAGACATAACCTTGTTGTGAGTGATATGTGATAATATTGACGAGTGATTTATATTGCTACAATTGATCAGTAGGTTTAAGTATTTTACAGGTAGTTGAAATTCAATCCCGAGAGTTCTCTCATATCCAAAGAATGTATTTATTGTCTGTTCATATGTTTTTTTCACTTTACTTTTAAACCATTCAACCCAAGTTTAGAAATGTGGAAACTATTGAACGAAATTCTTTCCCTCGTATTGATCCTTGTGGAGGCGATAAAACTCGGAATACTTCCAATTGTTTACTTGTCTCTTTACCGCTTCAAAAACACCATTGATAAGTCCATAAATCCAAACATTGTGGTAGTTCTCTTGGTAAAAATACTTAAGCATGATTTACTTAGCATAAGCTTACTTTGTGACAAAGGTAACAATGTAACATTTGATTCTTTTGGCTGCATGGTCATAAATCAAAGTCAAAAGAAACTCTATTTACTAGCTCAAGAAGTGAAAATACCTAGACCATGAATTTGAATAAAATTCCTTCAAATGATGTATGTCTCCCATGTAACGAGGATGAATATTGGCTATGACATTTGAGAATGACACACATCCACATGGACCACTCAAGCAAGTTGGTTCGCTAATATCTCGTAGATGGCCTGCCAAACTTAGATTTTGAAAAAAAAAACAAATAATGTGATGCATGCATAAAGGGATGCAAGTAAGAGCATATATTAAATTTAAAAATATAGTTTTTACTTATCGGCTCTTACTACTGCCTCACGTGAACCTCTTTGGCTCATCTAGAAATGTAAGTTTAGGTTGAAACGTCCATGCTCTGGTTATATTCGATGATAGCTCTCAATATACTTGAACAAAATTCTTATCTTAAAAAAGAGGCGCATTTGTTGCCTTTCAAAAAATGGTCTAAGTTATCCAAAAAGAAAAAGGAGTAAGGATCACAAATATAAAAACCGATCATGGCGAAGAAATCTAAAATAAGGAATTAAAACAATTTTGCAAGGAGAATCGTATTCGGCATACCTTTTCCACTCCACAAACTCCCCAACAAAATTGGGGTAACAGAGAGGAAAAACAGATCTCTAGTAGAGCTTGCAACGACGATACTCAATAAGATTAATCTTCCTAAATACCTTTGGGTTGATGTTGTAAATATTGATTGGTATGTTATGAATCATGTCTTGATATACAACCAATTCTAAAACAGACTCCCTATGAGCTATACAAAGGAAGAAAGCCAAATATCTCTCACCTACATGTCTTTGGATGCAAATGCTTTATCCATAATAACACGAAAGATAACCTTAGAAAATTCGACGCAATAGATGATGAAGTCATATTCATAGTATATTCCACTATGAGAAAAACGTTTGGAGTCTATAACATAAAAACTAAAACAACCAAAGAATCAATTCATATTACCTTTGTTGAATCTAACCCCAAACATGTAGAATTAGAAATTATTGATTATGCATGTATCATGTGAAAGCCAAGTCTAGAGGATGATAAAGATCTAAACTAAGAGAAGAATGAAAATCAAGTCATAGATGAAGAACTAGTTCCGATTCCAACCCTAGACACTCCACAGGAAAATCGAGATCTCTCAAAAGAATAGAGACAAACAAACATTCATCCAATTCAAAATGTTATTGGAGATATACCCAAACAAGTCAGCACTAGATGATCACTCAATAAGGTATGTGGTTTTGTAGCTTTTGTTTCACAAATTAAGCCAACGAGAATTGGCTAAGCTATAGTTGATGTACATTAGTCTCTTTCTATGCAAGAAGATTTAAATAAATTTGAACAAAGTAGCATTTGGGAACTTGTTCCCAAAGCTTCAACTAATCTAGTGATTGGATCCCGAAAGGTATTTCGCAACCATATGGATGAAGATGTCAACATTTTAAGATATAAATCCATACTAGTTGCAAAAGGATACAACCAATAACAGAGAATTGATTTCGATGAAAACTATGCTCTTGTAGCCAGATTATAAGTCATAAGGATGTTATTAGCATTCTCGTGCATCATGAATTTCAAATGGATGTATACGTACATTTCTATATGGCTACATTCAAGAGGAGGTATTTGTTGATTAATCTCCAAGTTTAACCAACCATACTTTTCTAGACCATGTCTTTAAGCTTAAGAAGCACTATGCATTATAAAACAAGCTCACAGAGCATGGAATGATCATTTAAGTAAATTTTTGCTCAAAAATAAGTTTCAAAAATGACAAGTTGATAAAACTCTTTTCATTAAGAAAACTGAGCATGTAATTTTTTTTAGTTCAAATCCATGTTGATATCTTCGTAGCTACTAACGAATCCTCGTGCAAGGAATTCTAAAAAATAATGCAGAATAAGTTCGAAATATCTATAGGGGAAGAACTAAAATACTTTCTATGACTTCAAATCCATCAAACAAAAGGAAGAAAATTTATAAATAAAACTAAATACTACTAAAGAGATTTGAAATGGAGAAATTCAAAATAACAACAACCCCAATATCAACCACTACTAGAAAATTCGCTTTTAGTGACCGATTTAGTGACCAAAAAATTTTGGTCACTGTAGTGACCGAATTAGCCACCGAAATATGATATTCATGAGCCAATTTTAATAGGTCACTAAATCGGTCACTAAAATACATTAGCCACCGATTTAGAGACCAAAATTTAGTGACCGAAATTTCAGTCACTGTAGTGACCGAATTAGCCACCAAAATTTGATATTCATGAGCAAATTTTAAGAGGTCACTAAATCGGTCACAAAAAATATTTTTTTTATGCAATTTAATTTATATATAAAAATTAGAGACTGAAATTTCAGTCACTAAAATTTATTGTTTTTTTATTTATTTTTAATCCTGTTTATTATATTATTATTTCCTTTCCATTTTTTTAAAGATTTTAATTCTCTTTCAATTTTTAATTTTTAATAAAATTTTCATATTTTTTATTGTTTTAACATATAATATATTTGTCAAAACTATATGTATATATGTTTAAATATGAAATATAACAATAGATGTAAAGTGGTGTAGTGGTAAGTTCTTCTTAAAATATGTGGAGGTCATAAGTTCGATTCCTGTGTATCACAACTTTTGATTTTATTTTATGAAAAAAACACTAAAATCGGTCACTGAATTCGGTCTCAAATTCGGTCTCTAAATTTCGGTCACTAAATTCGTCGCAAATGCTTAGCGACTAGCACTTTTTCAACCGAAAAATAATGGTCACTAAATCGGTCACTAAAAGCGAATTTTCTAGTAGTGAACCTCATGCTACATAGACAAAGATAAAGACATAAATAAATTAAAAAGAGAAAATATCGAGATACAATGAAAATCTTTTTTCCTTTATCTCATCTCGTCCTAACATAATTTTTTAATGTCATCAAAATAAAATTAAAAATGATTATAGTACCCAAACTATAATTGTATGCATGTTTTTAATTTTTTTCCTAATTTTTATTGTATTTATCTTCTTCTAAAACTAAATTATTTAAGATGTTATATACAAAAAATTATTATTCATACGTGAGATTGCAACAAATGTTTTATGACAAATAAATTAATTCAATTAATTATATTTTAGATATTTTTAAAATAATTACAATAAGAAATATGAATTATAATTTTTCATAAAATAATACTTAAGACATTGACATTTTTTATAAAATTATCAGTAATAAGGTACACGTACAAGATATTGTATAAAATGTATTTTGAAACATGTAAATTTGAAGTGAGTTGACTTAATTATAAATGAACAATAATCCTATAAATTCAATAGTATAAATAATCATACAAAAAAAAAAATCCATGAGATGGAAAAAAAATGAAATTTTAACTTTTGAACATAAATTTTTTCTCTCAAACAAAGGTAATTGTGGATAAATTTAAATAGATATTGTGTTGATAATGACCCGTGAGAAATAAAATTTATTTGATGCGATACAAAATGTATTTAAAATGGAAATAAGAATGTGTGGGAAAATTAATGCGAGAGAAATTTGAAATTTTAATTAAGAGAGAGAATGTGTATCTTGGGGGAAAAAGTTGATCAATTAGGTCAATAAACAAATGACACTTATAGGACAATATGATATGGAAAAGAGTTTGAATTGAGACATTTGTTATTTACATATAAACCCTTTTACAAGTGTAATAATTTTGAACAGAAATGATAATTGAAGTAAAAGACGCAATTGATCTTTTATAGGTAGATAATAGACAATATTGATATATTTTAAAAAATAATTGACATTGACTAGTATTAAAAAATACAATTAATATTTGTCATTGATAATAATAATTTTTTTTGTTATAAATACATTAAAAGTATTAGACAAAAAATTGTTATTAATAATTATAAAAAAATAATATTTATAAATGATAAATAAAAATGTGGCAAGGCAATATTTTGTTATTGATTAATATAAAAAAACACCTAATACATTTTTTTAAATAATTGTAGAAAAATACAGGAAAAGTGTTTGTCATTGATAAATAAATACAAATAAGTCAAATATTTCCTTGTCAAATATATGAAATAAATAATAAACTAATAAATTGTGTAATACCCGATATCCTATTTATCCACTCTTTATTAATACTAAGGTGATTGGTATAAACTAAGATCGATAAGTATGATATCTACTTCTACTAATTGGCAATTATGCTAACAAAACCTATTAGTGGTGATAGAAGGGGTATTAAGGTATTTTCACTCTTAAATAAAACTTAGGGCATGTTTGGTTAATCCTCCTCTTCTTTCCAAAACCAGAATTCTGATTTAGTAGTAGGAAGAAGAAGAAAAACGTGGAAAAGGGAGAGGAAGAGAAGGAAGCCTCCAAGCTTGGACCAAACTCAGCTCAACCTTGCATGCATCTGAATCTATTCAAGCCTGATTCTCTGAACATCTTCTGTTCTGCTCTCAACTCCACCATCATCTTCATCTTCTTCTAAGGTGAGTCCTAGATAGAAACCTTGGGCTTGCATGTTGGGGTTTCTAATTGGGGTTAGGGTTTGTGTGATGATTAATGAATCAATGAAGGTGATCATGTTACATTGCTTTAAATCCATGCTTGTTGGTGATTCTGATTATGGTGCATGTGTTAAATTCGTGGAACTGTTAGTAATGCAGGGGATGAACTCATAAGCACTTTGGGACTGGTTTAGAACTCCCAAAAACGCAGAAAAATGATTCTGGTTCAGTGTAACCGGTTACGGGTTTGAGTGTAACCGGTTACGCTGTTAAAAATCAGACAATCTGGGCTTTTTGCGTGACCGTAACCGGTTACGGTTCCTGGTGTAACCGGTTACACTGGGCGCAGAAGCAAAAATTCAGAAACTTAGGAAATTCATATCTCCTACCTCGTACGCCCGATTAATGCGTACCATATACCGTTAGAAAGCTAGTTAGATGTACTATCTAGGAAAATTAGCTTTGGTGTGAAAATGATATTTTTCGATATATCTGACGTACCTTCTGTTATGTGCGATATTGATAACATGTGATGCATATGTATTTTGGAATGTAATTTTCTCCTGTAATCTTGATGGCTGTATTGTATTGCTGCATATATATATATATATATATTGTCATCTCTATGCCCCCTTCCACGCGGGAATGATCTGGTGTATACTCCGTGGATGGCCGCCAATGGGAATGATCTGGTGTATACTCATTGGTGGGAAGGGATAGCCGGGCATATTCACTGTTTTCAATGGGAATGATCTGGTGTATACTCATTGATCAGTGTGATATGTGGGTACTCGAGGGGAATGATCTGGTGTATACTCATCGTGTTACCTAAAGAAATGCTAGTACTTGGTGGGAATGATCTGGTGTATACTCACCATGTACTGAAAAAGGCATTTCCTCTGGCAGGAAAACATCGGATGTTGGTACGGTGAGATAGTGATACCATATCGGTAAGATCACTTGCTTATTCACCCCTAGTGATGCCACATAGGCAATATCAGTAGGGCCTCTCCGGTGGGTTGGTACGATCATGGCGACGTGATTGTACTAACAACGTACACTTGTGTGTTAATTGCGTGTTTAATAATATCTCATTGGTTAGCCATGGGACTTCCAGTGATGATATTGCCCCTATTGTGTATTTGTACCTAGCCGTGAGTAAGACCACGGGTCCACGGCGGATCCGTTTAATTGTATGTTCCCTTTAGATCCGAGCGACCTAATAGGATAGGCGGACTCACTGAGATTTAGTAATCTCATCCCATTCCAATTATATTTTTTTCAGGTGGTTCGGGACAAGCTCGTGGTAAGGGAAAGATGGACTAGTTCTCTTGATGACACATGGATGTTCCTTTAGTTCTTATCGTGCTTATCAGATCTTATGTATTTTGAACATGTACTATTATGATGTACTTGTATTTTGGCCATGTCATATTCGGCTTTTGTATCATGTACTTCTACTTTCCGCTGCAAAACATTATGTATTTGTTGTCTTATGAACCATTTATAATACTTTATGCATATTATTCTAGACAAATATGTGTGGGGTGTTACAGTTGGTATCAGAGCAGGTCGATCCTCGACTTTGCTAAGACATATCATAATGCAGTACAATTCTGCCTCATATGTGTATAATCAGTAAGATCCCTTTTGTCTTAATTGTGGTATTGAGCCTGATCAACTTGATTCCATGCGTAGGACAGACAGGGAGATGGCTGAGCAACGCAGAGGTCCCGGAAGGCCCAGAACTAGGCATGTGGAGCCCGAGCAAGAAGCCGGAGGTGCAGGTGTGCCTTGGCAGCAGATGATGCAGCAAATGATGCAGCAGAACCAGATGATGGCTCAAATGATGCAAGGCATGCAGGGGCAACAACCTCCTACTCAAGCTCCCGTTCCTCAAGCTGCAGCTGGACCTGATTTTCGTGCCTTCTTCAGGATGGATCCTCCAGAGTTTGTTGGCGGACTTGATTCACTCCTGGCTCACGACTGGCTAGCTGGTATGGAGAGGGTGTTTCAGGCTATCCAGTGTACGGAAGAAGAGAAGGTGATCTTTGCTACTCAGAAGATGAAGGGACCAGCTCTTAGGTGGTGGAACACTGCATCCACTTATTTCACCACCCAAGGGATTCCTAAGGATTGGCAGCACTTCAAAGTGGCATTCTTGGAGAAGTATTTCCCTAATAGTGTGAGGACCCAAAAGGAGAGAGAATTTCAGAACTTCAAGCAAGGTGACATGACTGTTTCAGAATATGCAGAAAAGTTCGAGGACTTGGCAGATTATTCCAGGCAGGCTGTTTATGCTCCAGATGAACTATGGAAGATCGATCAGTTTATGATGGGATTGAGGGCCGACATTGCTCACAGTGTTTCCCAAAGAGAATTCACTACTTATGCTGAATGTCTAAGGCAGTGTTATGTTGCTGAAAACAGTTTGAAGAGGGTTCAAGAAGAGAGGAACCAGAACAGGACTAATTTCAGAGAGCAAGGGAGATCTACTCAACACTTGAGGCCCCGTAACCCTCCACCAAAGAAGAAGCAAGCTTATGGTGACCAATCGACTCAACCGCCTCATTGTCGTAGGTGTGGAAGGAAGCATACTGGAGATTGCCAGCTCGGTTCTGTGACTTGTTTTAGATGTGGTGAGCAGGGCCACATAGCTCCACGCTGTCCACAAGGGAAGACTCCTGAAAAGACTGCAGGTCGCGTCTACACTTTGGATTCTAGAAAGGCCAAAGGGAACAACAATCTTATTGCGGGTACGTGTTACGTTAACAATCAACCTTTATGTGTATTAGTTGATTGTGGAGCCACTCATTCTTTTATCTCCACCGAGTGCGTCTACCGACTTGGTTTGGAGATTATTCCGTTACCTGAACCCATGATTATTTCTTCGGCAACGGATGATACCGTGGAAGCTCGACTAATCTGTAAAGATTGTTCAGTCTCTTTTAATGGTCGCAAGTACCCAATTGATTTAATTTGTGTACCCCTCAAGAAGCTTGATGTCATTCTAGGGATGGATTGGTTGTCTCATAACTCGGTGTACATTGGTTGCAAGGAGAAGGCCATATTCATTCCTGCTGAAGAGACTTCTTCTGATGATGCAATTACCAAGTTGATAGAAGGTACAATCAGCACGGTTAATTATCTCTTTTCTCAAGAAAGATCCTTTCTTTTGGTTCTTTCCAAGGAGCCTTCTGTGAGGATCGAGTTGTCGGAGATTCCGGTGGTGTGCGAATTTCCTGATGTTTTCCCTGAGGATATCACTTCTCTTCCTCCAGAAAGAGAAGCGGAATTCTCAATCGATCTTGTTCCTGGGACAGCCCCAGTTTCCATCACTCCATATAGGATGTCTCCTATTGAACTCAGCGAATTGAAGCGCCAATTGGAAGAACTTCTTGCTAAGCATTTTATCCAACCCAGTGTTTCTCCATGGGGAGCTCCTGTTCTTTTGGTGAAGAAGAAAGACGGAAGTATGCGCTTGTGCATTGATTACCGTCAGCTGAACAAAGTTACCATAAAGAACAAATATCCTCTACCGCGGATTGATGACCTCCTAGATCAGTTGAAAGGAGCCAGTGTGTTCTCGAAGATTGATCTTAGGTCAGGATACCATCAAATCCGAGTGAAGAGTTCGGATGTACCCAAGACCGCATTCAGGACCCGATATGGTCATTACGAGTTTTTAGTTATGCCTTTTGGTGTGACTAATGCTCCGGCAGTTTTCATGGATTACATGAACCGAATCTTTCAGCCATATCTGGATCAGTTTGTAGTGATCTTCATTGATGACATCCTTGTGTATTCTCGTACTCCTGAAGATCATGAGGAACACTTGCGGATCGTGTTGTCTACTCTTCGAGAGAAACAGTTGTATGCCAAATTCAGTAAGTGTGAGTTTTGGCTATCCGAAGTGAGTTTTCTTGGTCACGTCATCTCAGGGGGAGGCGTAGCAGTAGATCCTTCTAAAGTAGAAGCAGTAGTGAATTGGGATAGACCAAAGAGTGTGACTGAAGTCAGAAGCTTCTTAGGTTTGGCAGGTTACTACCGGAGGTTTATTATGGGGTTTGCTAAGTTAGCCTTACCATTGACAAAGCTTACACGTAAGGAGGTTGCTTTTGAATGGGATTCCGAGTGTGAGCAGAGTTTCCAGAAACTTAAGAAGAAGTTGACTACCGCACCAGTGTTAGTGATTCCGGATCCAAACCGATCTTATGAAGTGTTCTGTGACGCTTCTAAGAAAGGTTTAGGAGGAGTATTGATGCAAGATGGTCAGGTGGTAGCTTATGCGTCTCGACAGTTGCGATCTCATGAAGAGAATTACCCGACCCATGATCTTGAGCTTGCTGCAATAGTCTTTGCACTCAAGGTGTGGCGACACTACCTATATGGCGTCCACTTTGAGATGTTCAGTGATCATAAAAGTTTGAGATATCTCTTTGACCAGAAAGAGCTGAATATGCGACAAAGGAGATGGATGGAGTACCTCAAGGATTACGATTTTGAATTGAAGTATCATCCAGGAAAGGCTAACAAAGTGGCAGATGCATTAAGTAGGAAGGAATTTCGAGTCGCTGAGTTGATGATGTTGGAGCACGACTTAATGGAAAAGTTTAGAGACCTCGACCTCCAGTTTGAATGGGCACCCAATGGTGTGTTGATCAGTAATTTGAGCATTCAGAATGAATTGCGAGAGAGAATTCGGATATCCCAAGGGTATGATGAGCAATTGCAAGCAAGCAGAGATATGCCTGATTTTGTGAGAGCACCTGATGGGGTAATCTTGTTTCAGCAACGGATGTGTGTACCGAATGATTCGGAGTTAAAGCGTTTGATTCTGGATGAAGCACACAAGAGCAGGTTTTCTATTCACCCTGGGTCGACCAAAATGTATCAAGACTTGAAAAAGGATTTTTGGTGGCCAGGTATGAAGAAGGAGATTGCTGAATATGTAGCTCAGTGTCCCATCTGTCAACAAGTTAAGATTGAGCACCAGAGACCAGGAGGAATGTTACAGCCACTGGAGATACCAACATGGAAATGGGATTCTATCTCTATGGATTTCATCGTGGGATTACCTCGTGCTCGAGGCGGACATGATTCTATATGGGTAATAGTGGATAGGTTGACCAAATCTGCTCACTTTTTACCTGTAAAGACCACACACAAGGTGATTCATCTCGCAAGACTTTTCATAGCGGAGGTTGTCCGATTGCATGGCGTGCCATCCAGTATAGTGTCCGATCGGGATCCAAAATTCACTTCGAGATTTTGGAAGGTGTTTCATAAGGAATTGGGGACTAGACTGGATATGAGCACGTCTAACCATCCTCAGTCCGATGGGCAGACGGAGAGGACGATCCAGACGATTGAAGATATGCTGAGAGCTTGTATTTTAGAAGAAGGTGGGAGTTGGAAGGATCATCTGCCATTGATAGAGTTCGCATACAATAACAGTTACCATGCTAGTTTGGGTATGGCTCCTTATGAAGCTTTATATGGGAGAAAATGTCGATCACCGCTATGTTGGGCCGAGGTAGGGGAGAAGAGTATTCTTGGACCGGAGATTATACAAGAAACTACCGAGAAGGTTAAGATGATCCAAGATAACCTTAAGAAAGCCCAAGACCGACAGAAGAATTATGCGGACAAGCGGAGGAGACCGTTAGAATTTGAAGTTGGTGACCATGTGTATTTGAAAGTCACTCCGAGATTGAGGTTGGGAGGACCGTTCAAAACCCGGAAGCTCAGTCCAAGGTATGTGGGACCATATCAGATTTTGAGCAGAGTAGGTGAGGTGGCTTATCAGTTGGCACTACCGCCCTCACTATCCGGGCTGCACGATGTATTCCACGTATCTCAGCTCCGAAAGTTCGTACCAGATACCTTTCATCCCATCCTTCCGGATTTTGTTGAAGTAGAACCAGGTCTTTCCTATGATCCTCAACCTTACCGGATCCTGGAGCGTGCAAGCAAGTCTCTACGGAATAAGGAGATACCTATCGTGAAAGTGATGTGGGATGAGGCGCGTCCTGAGGAAGCTACGTGGGAGCTTGAATCAGAGATGCGGGAGTCCTATCCTCACTTGTTTTGGTAAGTTTTCTTTGAATTCGAGGACGAATTCTATTTAAGGGGGGGAGAATGTAATACCCGATATCCTATTTATCCACTCTTTATTAATACTAAGGTGATTGGTATAAACTAAGATCGATAAGTATGATATCTACTTCTACTAATTGGCAATTATGCTAACAAAACCTATTAGTGGTGATAGAAGGGGTATTAAGGTATTTTCACTCTTAAATAAAACTTAGGGCATGTTTGGTTAATCCTCCTCTTCTTTCCAAAACCAGAATTCTGATTTAGTAGTAGGAAGAAGAAGAAAAACGTGGAAAAGGGAGAGGAAGAGAAGGAAGCCTCCAAGCTTGGACCAAACTCAGCTCAACCTTGCATGCATCTGAATCTATTCAAGCCTGATTCTCTGAACATCTTCTGTTCTGCTCTCAACTCCACCATCATCTTCATCTTCTTCTAAGGTGAGTCCTAGATAGAAACCTTGGGCTTGCATGTTGGGGTTTCTAATTGGGGTTAGGGTTTGTGTGATGATTAATGAATCAATGAAGGTGATCATGTTACATTGCTTTAAATCCATGCTTGTTGGTGATTCTGATTATGGTGCATGTGTTAAATTCGTGGAACTGTTAGTAATGCAGGGGATGAACTCATAAGCACTTTGGGACTGGTTTAGAACTCCCAAAAACGCAGAAAAATGATTCTGGTTCAGTGTAACCGGTTACGGGTTTGAGTGTAACCGGTTACGCTGTTAAAAATCAGACAATCTGGGCTTTTTGCGTGACCGTAACCGGTTACGGTTCCTGGTGTAACCGGTTACACTGGGCGCAGAAGCAAAAATTCAGAAACTTAGGAAATTCATATCTCCTACCTCGTACGCCCGATTAATGCGTACCATATACCGTTAGAAAGCTAGTTAGATGTACTATCTAGGAAAATTAGCTTTGGTGTGAAAATGATATTTTTCGATATATCTGACGTACCTTCTGTTATGTGCGATATTGATAACATGTGATGCATATGTATTTTGGAATGTAATTTTCTCCTGTAATCTTGATGGCTGTATTGTATTGCTGCATATATATATATATATTGTCATCTCTATGCCCCCTTCCACGCGGGAATGATCTGGTGTATACTCCGTGGATGGCCGCCAATGGGAATGATCTGGTGTATACTCATTGGTGGGAAGGGATAGCCGGGCATATTCACTGTTTTCAATGGGAATGATCTGGTGTATACTCATTGATCAGTGTGATATGTGGGTACTCGAGGGGAATGATCTGGTGTATACTCATCGTGTTACCTAAAGAAATGCTAGTACTTGGTGGGAATGATCTGGTGTATACTCACCATGTACTGAAAAAGGCATTTCCTCTGGCAGGAAAACATCGGATGTTGGTACGGTGAGATAGTGATACCATATCGGTAAGATCACTTGCTTATTCACCCCTAGTGATGCCACATAGGCAATATCAGTAGGGCCTCTCCGGTGGGTTGGTACGATCATGGCGACGTGATTGTACTAACAACGTACACTTGTGTGTTAATTGCGTGTTTAATAATATCTCATTGGTTAGCCATGGGACTTCCAGTGATGATATTGCCCCTATTGTGTATTTGTACCTAGCCGTGAGTAAGACCACGGGTCCACGGCGGATCCGTTTAATTGTATGTTCCCTTTAGATCCGAGCGACCTAATAGGATAGGCGGACTCACTGAGATTTAGTAATCTCATCCCATTCCAATTATATTTTTTTCAGGTGGTTCGGGACAAGCTCGTGGTAAGGGAAAGATGGACTAGTTCTCTTGATGACACATGGATGTTCCTTTAGTTCTTATCGTGCTTATCAGATCTTATGTATTTTGAACATGTACTATTATGATGTACTTGTATTTTGGCCATGTCATATTCGGCTTTTGTATCATGTACTTCTACTTTCCGCTGCAAAACATTATGTATTTGTTGTCTTATGAACCATTTATAATACTTTATGCATATTATTCTAGACAAATATGTGTGGGGTGTTACAAATTGAATCCGTATAAATTAATAGTGACAAGGGATCTCCTTCTTTATAGATGTATTTCTTTTTCTAATTCTATTGATTGTGTTTTATGTGGTTTGGAGAGGGAATTGTTGGATCATATTATTCTTTTTTGTTGGGTGTCCGTTTTGATTTGGACGCACTACAAGAAATCCTCTGAATAGCTAGGGGATTTAACCAGAGGTAAAACTTCTCACGAATAAAATGAGGTTGTTTGGGGTTAAGCTCCTCGCAACACACCATTTAAAAAAAACACAATGCACATACCGTGGGGATACCTCTCGCAAACAGAAGAAGAGGGAAATTTTGATTTTTTAAAATATGCATTGCGAGGGGCTACCCCATATAAAAATAAAAATAGCTCCAAAAAGTGTTTTTATTTGACAACTAACGCTACACTCAACAAGGGGCAACCCCAAGGAAAAATTGGCACTAATTTTAGCGAGGGGCAGCCCCTCTGAAAACAGACAACATTATCTTATCAACTGTTGCGGGAAGATTGCGCGTGCAGTCCCTATTTTCAAGATGACTATTAGCGAGGGGTCCCCCACGCCTATTTTGACCGTTTTAATTCTGAGGGGCTACCCCTCGCTGATTCCTTCCTCATTATTATTCAAACGTTCCACCAATACTCCATATTCCTTTAATAAATACATCCATTTCAAACCCATCTCTCAAAATTTAAGTTTCTCTCCTCTATTTCTTAAAAAAAAATCCCAATCCTCTCAACTTCTCAACTTCTCAACAATATTATAATTTTGCAGGTAAAAATTCTCCTCTACTTCCTCTCAACAATACTATACACTCTTATTGATTTAATGTATATTCTAATTTTTGTTTTCTTTTTTATTTTTGATATAACAATTGAATCATATAAGACAACATCTTGAAAGAAAACCCTGATATTTTGAAGGAAACCTTCAAAGTCTACACCAAAGTTGTCTTCAAATAAGGTACACATAAAATTTATAAATTTTTTATGTATGTGTTTTTGATGGACGTATATATATATATATATATATATATATATATATATATATATATATATATATATATATATATATATATATATATATATATATATATATATATATATATATATATATATATATATATATCGTATGTTGTTATATATAAATTTGTTGTGTTTGTTATATATAGATTTATTGTGTTTGTAAGCTGTTTTTTAACTTTTTTAATATAATTTTTTTCGAAATAAATATTTTAATTATAGTTTATTTATTTTAAAAAACAACATATTTATTGATGTAAAAAAATATATTTATTGTTGACTTCTGATGCACATGGGGGCTCGTGTTGACTTCTGAATCCTTCAGAAACTCCATTTTTCCATCTCTTTCTCGTCCTTACAGGCCTGCCATTAGTTCCTCTGGTCGCATGCATTAACCTGGACAGTAACACTACCAAACAAAGCATAAAGAGATCCTTTTTGACACAAATTTGAATCAATAAACAAAATGATACACCACAACACACAAACTCAATTGAAAACAAATAAAAATTGTCTCACAGTGTTACCAAAGTAATGAATTTCTGTCAGATAAAACACAAATACTTACTAGAAATGGTGACCGATCAGTACAATAGAAGAAGAGTGTAAATTAAAATGCACTGATCAAATTCTCCCACACTTGAGTTTTTGCACTCCAAGTAAAATTATAAATTCAAAATTCAAAACAGAAAAACGAGAACTAAACAAAACATGTAACTCCAAAGGTTCTCAAGAAATAAAATGAAAGAAAAATTCTAATTCTAATCTTTATGAATATGGTGTTAGTGAACAAATTTTTGTAACAATTAAAACAGATAAGATGGCAGTTTACCATAGAGTACATCATAAGCAGCAAGATTCTCACACAGGATAAATTTTCTCTTAATTCTCAAGTGTTTAGGTTAATTGTTTACACTCAAAGCACAACATGAAAGGTAGAATTACCAGAAGTTTAAAGAGAATCTAACATCTAAAATTGTAATACATGCACACAAAGATCAAAAGGACTTTTATTCGGGCTGTAGCTTAACCAAGGCCAGGGTGAGATGAATCTTAAGGGGTATTAGGCTAAGATTCAAAGAGACAAAAGTAACTTTGGAAGAAACTGCAGGAGTTGAATTACAAAAGATTTCATTCACTTTCAACAACAACTCTATAGTAATTGTTTTTCGCTTCTCTTTTCAAATTTAATTCTTTCTTTTTTCCAGAAAGAACATGTATTCACATCCTTCTCTTTTTTTTCCCATTTTTCTATTTCTCACCTTTTTAAAATTTATTTTTCTGCCAACTTTTTGAATCAAATATCACAACTATAATTATTCAACCCACACAACTCTAAACAAGACTCTTTCAACCCTTTGAATAGGATGATGACATTGTTTTTCACTTTTTGACTTGTAATGAGTTTTAACCAAAGAATGGGATAAATAGGTTCAAGGGGTTTTCAAACAAGGAATGATATTATTCAGGGTTGGCTTTTTGACTAAGTTGCTTAAAATATAACAAAAACAACTTGTCTTTTTCATATCAGTGTGCACAAGTAAATAATTTTTTTTAACAAGATTAAATTCAAGTTCTAGAGACTAACAAACATCAGTGAAATCACATAAGAAAAAGAGAGATGGATTTTTTTAAATATTATCCAATATTATACTTGAAATCTCATAAGGGTAATGATCTACCCTAAATAATGCATAATTTAGATCCTAATCCTAGTTAACATACCAAGAATGTACAACAAGTCACTCACATCACACCATAATTTTAAGTAAATTGATTAAAATAAAATAATTTTTAATATCAATTTGCTTTTTTAGGCCATTGTTGATTTCTTTTTTAGCCTACCCAAGGTTTGTTCGGTTGCATTGGTTTTGTTGGATTAAAATGCACAATTTGATTAATGAATAGGTAAAATAGTTTTGCATAAAAACTCAACTTTCATGATTAATAATGCATCGAAGGCAGTAATTAAAAATCGCAAATCCTTTAATTAACCAACAAATCTAACCTCAAAATACATTTAGCAAAGTGAAATATAGAAAGTTAAACTAATATATAAAACCATCAACCATCCCTTTCCTTCTCATCAAACCTCAAACCATCTTCTCATCTCAATACAATCCATCAAGTTATCATCAACAATGGCTTTCTCCAAATCATTCATGATTGCTCTACTTGTTGTTGCAACAATGTCAAGCATGAACGTCGAAGCCCGCCGTCTTCTTCACACAACCACATCAAAACCATCTATGCCAGAGGTAATTCCATCATTGCCTAAGGGAAGTCTTCCACCATTGTACACTTCCATTCCATCTCTTCCAAAGCACACCATGCCATTTCCCAGCTTTCCTTTCACTGATCCAACAATCGAGATTCCACCAGTGTCAGCTCCAACTCCTGCTCCAGTATCCAATACTCCCATTCCCAAATCAAGCCTTTCCTTTTACAACTTCTTCCCATTTTTCTCACGAACTCCTTCAACCATTAATCCATAAACAGTTCTATAAGTTGTGATAATTTAAATTTAGTAGAAAAAAAACTTGTTAAGTTGGTTAAAAACATATTTTTAGGACATGAGTTGGATATATTTGAGTCCAAACTCTATCACCTTCATTCTTTGATATTTTGACGCTTTGACAACAACAATGGTTGATGCAACTTGATGATTTGGGGTTGATGATTCTTAGATTGTGATTGACTCCGAGGGAGATTTTAATTCTTCTCGTTTCTTTCTTATGTATTTCCCATTTTTTGAGGTTTGTATGTAAGTTACTATAATATTATGTATATGTACTAACTATGATAATATATTATATCTATTCCTCAAATAAATATATATGTTATTCTTATTTTTGCTTTGTGCTTGAGGTTTGGGTTGTTATAGCCATATACAGTTTAAATCTCATTCTTGGAGAATTACCTGTTAGATTCTAGACTCTAGAGATAGATTTAGGTCCAATATTCACAATGGGTATCAAAACTTAATGCTTTCGTGTTGTTTGAGTTGTGTGAGACATCACCGACGAGAGTAATACGATTGTTTGCTTAACTATGCGTTAGACATAACCTTGTTGTGAGCGATACGTGATAATATTGATGAGTGATTTATATTGCTACAATTGATCAGTATGTTTAAGTACTTGACAGGTAGTTGAAATTCAATCCTGAGAGTTCTCTCATATCCAAAGATTGTATTTATTTTCTGTTCATATGTTTTTTTTCACTTTACTTTTAAACCATTCAACCCAAGTTTAGAATTGTGGAAATTATTGAACGAAGTTCTTTCCCTCGTATTGATCCTTGTGGAGGCGATAAAACTCGGAATACTTCCAATCGTTTACTTGCCTATTTACCGCTTCAACAACACCATTGATAAGTCCATAAATCCAAACACTGTGGTAGTTCTCTTGGTAAAAATAATTAAGCATGATTTACTTATAATTAGCTAACTTTGTGACAAAGGTAACAATGTATCATTTGATTCTTCTGGCTGCATGATCATAAATCAAAGTCAAAAGAAACTCTATTTACTAGCTCAAGAAGTGAAAATACCTAGACAATGAATTTGAATAAAATTCCTTCAAATGATGTATGTCTCCAAGTAACGAGGATGACTATTGGTTATGACATTTGAGAATGACACACATCCACATGGACCAAGGAATCTAAAATGAGTAATTAAAACAATTTTGCAAGGAGAATCGTATTCGGCATACCATTTCCACTCCACAAACTCCCCAACAAAATTGGGGTAGAAGAGAGGAAAAACAGATCTCTAGTAGAGCTTGCAACGACGATGCTCAATAAGACCAATCTTCCTAAATACCTATGGGTTGATGTTGTAAATATTGATTGGTATGTTATGAATCATGTCTTGATATACAACCAATTCTAAAACAAACTCCCTATGAACCAATTCTAGAAGATTTAAATAAATTTGAACAAAGCATCATTTGGGAACTTGTTCCCAAAGCTTCAACTTATCTAGTGATTGGAACCCGAAAGGTCTTTCGCAGCCATATGGATGAAGATGTCAACGGTTTAAGAAATAAATCCATACTAGTTGCAAAAGGATACAACCAATAACAGGGAATTGATTGCGATGAAAACTATGCTCTTGTAGCTAGATTATAAGTCATAAGGATGTTATTAGCATTCTCGTGCATCATGAATTTCAAATGGATGTATACGTACATTTCTATATGGTTACATTCAAGAGGAGGTATTTGTTTATTAACTTCCAAGTTTAACCAACCATACTTTTCTAGACCATGTCTTCAAGCTTAGGAAGCACTATGCATTATAAAACAAGCTCATAGAGCATGGAATGATCATTTAGGTAAATTTTTGCTCAAAAATAAGTTTCAGAAATGACAAGTTGATAAAACTCTTCTCATTAAGAAAACTGAGCATGCAATATTTTTTTAGTTCAAATCCATGTTGATATCTTCGTAGCTACTAACGAATCCTCGTGCAAGGAATTCTAAAAAATAATGCAGAATAAGTTCGAAATATCTATAGGGGAAGAACTAAAATACTTTCTATGACTTCAAATCCATCAAACAAAAGGAAGAACATTTATAAATAAAACTAAATAATGCTAAAGAGATTTGAAATGGAGAAATTCAAAATAACAATAACCCCAATATCAACCTCACGCTACCTAGACAAAGATAAAGACATAAATAAATTAAAAAGAGAAAATATCGAGATATGAAAGACAATCTTTTTTCCTTTATCTCATCTCGTCCTAACATAATTTTTTAATGTCATCAAAATAAAATTAAAAATGATTATAGTAGCCAAATTATAATTGTATGCATGTTTTTAATTTTTTTCCTAATTTTTTTGGTATTTATCTTCTTCTAAAACTAAATTATTTAAGATGTTATATATAAAAAATTATTATTCATCCGTGAGATTGCGACAAATGTTTTATGATAAATAAATTAATTCAATTAATTATATTTTAGTTATTTTTAAAATAATTATAATAAGAAATATGAAAATATGAATTATAATTTTTCATAAAATAATACTTAAGACATTGACATATTTTATAAAATTATAACTAGTAAGATACCCGTACGAGATATTGTATAAAATGTATTTTGAAACATGTAAATTTGAAGTGAGTTGACTTAATTATAAATGAACAATAATCGTATAAATTCAATAGTATAAATAATCATACAAAAAAAGAATCCATGAGATGGAAAAAAATGAAATTTTAACTTTTGAACATAAATTTTTTCTCTCAAATAAAGGTAATTGTGGATAAATCTAAATAGATATCGTGTTGATAATGACCCGTGAGAAATAAAATTTATTTGATACGATATAAAATGAATTTAAAATGGAAATAAGAATGTGTGGGAAAATTAATGCGAGAGAAATTTGAAATTTTAATTAAGAGAGAGAATGTGTATCTTGGGGGAAAAGGTTGATCAATTAGGCCAATAAACAAATGACACTTATAGGACAATATGATACGGAGAAGAGTTTGAATTGAGACATTTGTTATTTACATTTAAACCCTTTTACAAGTGTAATAATTTTGAACAGAAATGATAATTGAAGTAAAACATGCAATTGATATTTTATAGGTAGATAATAGACAATATTGATATATTTTAAAAAATAATTGACATTGACTAGTATTAAAAAATAAAAGTAATATTTGTCATTGATAATAATAAATTTTTTTGTTATAAATACATTAAAAATATTAGACAAAAAATTGTTATTAATAATTATAAAAAAAATAATATTTATAAATGATAAATAAAAATGTGGCAAGGCAATTTTTTGTTATTGATTAATATAAAAAAACATCTAATACATTTTTTTAAATAATTGTAGAAAAATACAGGAAAAGTGTTTGTCATTGATAAATAAATACAAATAAGTCAAATATTTCCTTGTCAAATATATGAAATAAATAATAAACTAATATGTTAAATCCGTATAAATTAATCGTGACAAGGGATCTCCTTCTTTATAGATGTATTTCTTTTTCTAATTCTATTGATTGTGTTTTATGTGGTTTGGAGAGGGAATTGTTGGATCAAATTATTCTTTTTTGTTGGGTGTTCGTTTTGATTTGGACGCACTTGTTATACCCCAAAATTTGCCCGCATCTTTTTTCAAGAAAATTTCAATCCAAAAATTAAGAGTTTCATATAATCTTGGATTTTTATATCCTTATTTATGAATACTTGATTTTTAGAATTTTTCTTATACGGTATTTTGGCTCGCTGTTGAATTTATTTTTACACAAACGCCAAGTATTGTTTATTACTTCACACACGCTATTTATTTGAGATTTATTTACAGATAAATAGTGTCATACCCCAAATTTGTCCTACCCTTTAATTTTTAACTGGCTTTAGCTTCGCATTTCATCTGTATACCTCCATTAGGACATTAAATTAACTCATGCATCATTAAAGAATAACTTTGGCTTGGGATCAAGGACCTTAAAAAGTGTGGCATGATTCACCTCGTTCTTCTTTGAATTTTGACTTATGGATGGGAGCTTCTATCATCATCATCAGAGGCTTAATGGAGTCGGTCCTTGCAGCTTGGTTCAAGTTGGTTTTAATATCATTTGAGAAATTGGGCCACTTCATTACAGGAATTATAAATCATTAATTGGCTTTGGTTCTTATGCAAGAGAAAGAAGTGGATTCGTTGGGATTCATTTTGTCAATTCAAGTTGATTCATCTTTAAGTCAATTGATTGGGCTATTTGTAAATATTGGATAAGAGATATTGCATTGTTTCAAGTCTAGGGACTTATGGTCACGTTTTGACTAAGTCCATCTTAGGATAAATTTTGGGCATGTTTGTTAATGCTAAGGATTCAAACTTTATTCAAGACACCAAAAGGCCCTTACCCTCAAGGAGTTCTCATTACAAGTTCCAAACCTATTGTCAATGCAATATCGTGTTACAGTATCCACCTTATCGTGTTACAGTATCCACCTTTATGATCCAACCAAGGTTGCAATCAAAAGATAAAAAAATAATAATAAAAGGGCTCGAAGCAGTTGGCAATACTGATTCATCAGATTCCAAACGGTTCCATAAGCCAAAGCATAAACATTACATGTCCCTACAAAATTTGCCAAAGCATAAACATTACATGTCCCTACAAAATTCACATACAGTATCTCCCTACACCACTCAGCTACCATCCCATTACAAAACAAAGAACCATATTTCAAAGTCCAAACAGAAGTCCATCTATGAACCACAATTCAATACACAGTCATAAAGCATTCCCACCAATCCACTTCAGTCCACAATAAACCCCAAGTAAATACATTTGCACTAACAGGAATTGCTAAACTCATTTTCTAGCTATCAGCACCCTGACTGTATAGTTGATTCTAATTGATTCACCGATCCATCCGCGGCATTTCATCGCGCCAAGAGTAGTCAGCATTCAGGAGCAAACCTACATCAAAACAAAAATACACACTAAACAGTCCACGCCATAACACATCCGAAGCCGCCCTGCATTAGTTCAGAAAATGGGAAAGCAAAAAGCAGTTAGAATCGGTCCCTGCACGCATCAAGAAAAGCCATACAATTTCACACCAATGCCATAACCTAAATATTCCAAACAGAACCAAAACTCTTCATCAACTTCTTCCACCAAGCCATTTTCGATAGTCCACAGTTTCCCAAAACCTGCATATAACAACAGAAACCAGTTCATTCACACTGTTAGTACATACACATCAAAACCAATACAATAACCTTGCACAAGACATCAAAAATCCGATTCAGCTCACCATAACTGCACATTTCCAAATCAGTTCAGAAACAATTATTCAAAACAGCCCTGCACCCATTCTTCTAACCGATTCATAACAGAACTAACCACCATGTTCTTATTTTTCTAACCACCAATCAATTCTCGAAACAATTCCCTGCATCACGAATAAACCAGCCCTGCACAAGTAGATACAAAAAGGAACAAACCTCATTTCAGTTAAACAACCTTTAACTAACTTTTAACAGTTACTAAACTTAACAGAATTCTAAACTTAACAGAATTCTTAACTAACTGCCTCTAACCAACTTCCCAACCACCAAAACAGAATTGTAACCAACTTCTAACCCTCATAACCAACTCTCAATCTCACCCTCCATTGCTCAGAACCGAATCTCTAATCCAATGGTTCAGCTAACTCCACCTCCAACTATAAATCCTCTTCCCTCCACAATTCAAAGACCTTCACCACTTTTTTCCAAACACACGCCATTTTCACACACCATAATCCTTTCTTCACATTCTCCTCCATCATCATCTTCATCACTCTCTCACACTCATCTTCCACCTCCTTCTCCCTCCACCATTTTCATCAACCCTCTGAACCTCACCCTTCTTCATTCACACTCTTCAACCTTCACACAGACTCAATTTTTCACTCCACCACTCTTCAATCTCATCATCGTCATCAACAGAAATCAAACAGAAAAATAAGAAGAGGAGAAGGGAGTAACAAACTCATTACAGAAAGCTGAAAGAAGTTGCAGAATCACAAACCTGTGGCAAAAAAAAATCGCAACCGAATCCTCCAATTCATCTTCACGAATTTTTACCTCTTCATTCTGCGGATTCAATTCATCCATCACTCAACAATTTTCGACGGCAGATACATCCATATCTTCATCATCGCCTCAGCTTCACGTCGTGACCACACTATCAGAAACCTTCATCATCTTCATCTTGCTTTAATCTCCAACCTTCAAGACACCGATTGGTATCACCGCTCATCATCTCACGATCTCTAATCTTCATTCCTCGCATCTCAGCACCACCGCAACAACAACCATCACGCACAACAACAATTTCAGAAAAGATCAAAAGAAAAAAGAATAGTAGAAGAAGTGAGAAGCGCTGAGTCAAGAATCACCTGAAGAACCTCTTTACTTCCGTGCGTTTATTTCGCACGCCGACGAACGTGAATTCTTCCCTCTGGTTTTCGGTCCCTTCGTTTTTATCTTCGCTCCAAGTAAGCCTCTAATCCCTTAAGCGTTCTTCTACTTCCAATTGCGTGGTTTGAATGTTTCATCGGCATCTAGTTTAGGGTTAAGTATTCTAGGATTTCTTTGAAGATTAGATTTAGGAGATTGGGGTGATTAAGAGAGAAATATCGGTGAAAACGAGATGAAAAGAGAGATTAACGGATCGGAGAGTTAGAAGACGGCGAGGGTAGGTCACCGTAGACGGCGAGGGTAGGTCACCGTAGACGGCGAGGGTAGTTCACCGGAGACGCCGTTTGCTAGGGAGAAGACGAGAGGAAAGTCTGAGAATGGATGCGAAACGTCACAATGAATTAACCCTAATTCCCATTTTTTTACATTTTTCTTTTAATTGATTTTTTTATTTGATATTAATTGGAATTAATTAGGACTAATTAAGATTAATTGAATACTAACCATGACATTTCAATTGGATTAATGTGATAATTAGGATAATTGAAGTTCTGAACTAATTGGATGGATCAAAACGCAATGCATCTGGGCCAAACAATCCACACCCCCTTTCGGTCCATGTCGCCATCATCTTTTTGTTAAAAACCAAAGCAATAATCAATTGGGCCCGAAAATTCTGATTCTCACCCCTTAGCCAACACTGCCATTTTTGGCCACTGAAATCATAACAAAAACGCCCCCCTGGGTCAAACTCAAACTGGGCCTTAAGCCCTTGCTATTCACCATCATGTAATTCAGAATTTCACCCCTGTTTCTTTTAATTTTTAATTGATGAAATTGATGTTCTATTAGATTTTTTTTTTGCCATTTCTTTTAGGTGATAAAATGCTAATTTTCTTCCTCTTATTTTTAGACTTTGACATATAAAAATGTGCATAAAAAATATTTGGTTTTAGGCTATTTGTTTTTAGTCGTTTTACTTGACTTGTAATTCGATTTCTCTCATAAAAATCAACATAAAAAAATAGTAGTATTTTTAATTCATTTTTGTACTATATTTTTGACTTGTTACTATATACTTGCATGCCAATTTTTGTACCATTGTGTTACTCACTATTGACTTCCGATTGCGATCTTTACTTTCATGTTCCTTTATTCCTAACCTTTAGGTAGAATCCATAAACAATAACTCTAGGTTTAGAAATTAGGCTAGTCCCCCCCTATTTTCATTCTTTTTCTTTTACAACTTTAAAACATCTAATAAATATTCAAATAAAATCCCTTTAAAACATACAAAGAAAATACTTAAAAAACTAATAATCAAAATGAAAATTCTTAAAAAGGAAATGGAAGCTTGAAACATCCCTTGCTTAAGGGAATGTTCGAGTGCTTGGATCTCCCTTGCTTAAGGGTCCCATTCAGGCGTAAGTTCCCAACTTCTAAAAAATACAAACCAAAGAGTAACTCGAGTTTCCCTTGCATAAGGGATTTCCTCGAAACGCTCACAATCACTCTCTCACATCTTTCTCTTAAGGGCATCGGTATCTCTGCTCCATTGCATCCTAGGCTGTCCCCTTATGCAAGAGCGCGAGCGTTAACTCCGCCCATCTTAAACGAGCACATTTGTAAATATTCCTTCTTTTCCCCGTATTTCTTTTGCATTCATTCGCATATAGACATAGACATAGTACACACCCTTTAGATAGAAACAAACATAGGTGGATACCATCGAGTACGATGGGCGCGAGGGGTGCTAATACCTTCCCCTTGCGTAACCGACTTCCGTACCTTGATTCTCTGGTCGCAAGACCCTGTTCCTTCCTTTGTTAGGTTTTCTGATATTCCTTTCCCTTATGGGATAAATATATTGGTGGCGACTCTGTTCATTTTTCGCGAGCGTGCGACAGCTGGCGACTCTGCTGGGGATTACCTAAGCAAGTCGATCCTAGCCTTTGTTTGTTTTATTTTATTGGGTGTTTATTTGTTTTATGTCTATATCTTGTATATATGTTTGCATGTTTATTTTCTGCTTGCATATCATGTTTATTTCTGCTTGCACATCATGCATATGGATTATATTTTATGTTCCTTGGGGTCTTATGTTCTGTTTTGCAGGTGGGGGGTTTGTGAGAGGTAAAAGGCCCACTACCCAGGCCAGTGACACATAGGATTAGCGTGGATGCTCATGTTGACTCCTGTGGCCCTTGCTACGATCGAGTTCAACATGGGGTACCACAACTGGGCGAGGTTCTTTCATGGAACATTGTGTCTGGCACCCTTGTTGCCTCAAACACTTTGTACCCCATGGGAACTGTAGACCCTAGTGACCATTAGGGACCACCTGTCCGTGTCTAGAATTCATACCCGTGAGATTGGGGTGGGACAGGAAACCTTGACTCCTACATACCTTGGCTTCTTCATATTTGAGGATGGACCTTTATTTGGTCTGTTCTCATGGTGCTTGATATTCTGGTATTTCAAAAAGGCGTCGAACCTTTGATCCTGTGACATTTGACTTATACAGAGGCTTCACATCAGTTATTCAGAGGATTGTACAGTGGTTACTAAGATTATATGGACCTTGATCCCATGCCTTTGCATTGCATAACATCATTCCTTCATCCACTTCATTTGTGGGGGATCCTAAAGTCTATTTCCAAAAAAAATAGAAAAATAAAAAAAATATAAAAAAAAAAGATATCCTATACAAAATGAAGCCTTGATTCAAAAAAAAAAGAAGAGAAAATAAAAGAAAAAGAAAAGTGTGAAAAGACTTTAGGATTCTCCATAAATGAAACATGCATTCATACTATCATGCATTTCATGGTTCTATCAGAAGCTTGTGGGGGCCTTTCTATTCAGACTTTGACATCAACAATACAATTGACTTCTCACCGCTACGTGCTCAAATGTTGATATTGGAACAACTCTGTGGGTTTTAAATGAGATGAGAACATAAATGGAGACTGACATGAATCAATGTATGGAGGTTATTCATGCGTTTTCTCTTTGACAAGAAAAATTGAGACGAGTTCCTCCTAGGCCAAATGCAAATGTTGATCTCGCCCATGAGAAAGTCTTATGTATCAGAATGTTTGAAATAATGTTGAGATTCCTATTCTTGGTAAAGAGAATTCACATCATTGAAGTCTGCAAGTCTCCAATTATTGAAATTGACAAAAGGTTCCACCTCTTGGAGAAAAGATTGAAAGCCATAAAAAGTCGTGACCCCACTGATTCAGATGTTGTTGGCTTGTGCCTAATGCCTAATATCAAGAAATGCAAAGATCATCCACTCTCACTCCTAATGATGGATATTGAAGCTAAATTGGCAATCATCCCCTATACATGTGTGGAAGTTGCTTGGGGCTCCCGATCGAGGGATAAGCAAGACGTACTCTTATCTTGAGCATTGCATCATTCGCATTGCTCGAATCCCTAAAGCATTAGAAATTCTTGGGTGACTTCGTCAGAATCTTCTTCCGTGTGATAATCAAGAGTGTTCTTCACAATGCTTCTCATTCTTAAGGTTCTACTTCATATATCAGTTTCCTTTTCTCAAGATCTCCTTCTCAGTGGCCTTGCTAGTTAACAGAGATGAGAAGAATATGAGAAACAAATTGATGTGATTCTATTGCCTTGTGCTCATTCGTTTCCTTGTTTGTTGGAATCACAATTGGTTAAGATTCTAGTATTGGGTCTTCTTCACCACAAGTAGCTCTCTTGAGTTGATGATCATACAAGACTCTTCCCATTTATGATGGCGATTACTACTCTAGCAACTATGCTTGGGGCTCCCGCACGAGGGATAAGCAAGACGTACTCTTATCTTGAGCATTGCATCACTCGCTTTGCTCGAATCCCTAAAGTAAGGCAAAAGTTTACGACTCATGGGTGACTTCGATGGAGTTCTCTTTTGGAGTAATCTGAAGTGTTTGGAAAGAACTGCAAAAAGTATTCAAGATCAATAAGTCCAGACGGAGTCAAGTCTCCTCAACAATGGCATTCATTTAGTTTCTTCATTGCATTCTCATTCGTAACATTTCATTGTTTGTTTAAGCATTTATAGCATGTAAAAACTTGTTAATTTCTGAATGAAAATAAAATACATTGTTTATGTTTGTCTTGAAGAAACCCATTCGTTTTCACTCATAAAATGTTTTTGGCATTACGGTACCAACTTTACTAATCACTTGCTTAGGCAAAGAGCGGAGGGAGAATGATGAGAAATAAAAATGCAAAATCTCTAATCGTGTGTTTTTGAATAAAACCCTACTGAGGATGTACAGACATTATTTCAAATCCCCAAACACCGGAGATATAAGGGAGATAGACCCTCGTTAACCCCTTTGAGCCTTGAAGTAGGAGTTTCTTTTCTAATCATAAAGACCCTTATTTTAACCTTGGGGTAGGGTAGTGTCCATTTAACTTGATCGAGTGTTCAAAACTCACCAAAAGGGTATGCATCCAAGGATACAACAATGGTTATCCTTCAAAAGGTTGAGGAATGTCAAAACCACAATGATTATCCTTATTTCATCAAGAGAAGACGATACCACAACGGTGATCCTTCATCAAATCAAAGGAGGGAGGCAGTCGCAATCACCCCCAACGAATCAAAGACTATGCGAGGTCACACGACTTGTTCAAAAAAAAGAGCAAAAAAAGAATGGCGAAAAAATAATGAAAATTAAAGATGAAAAGAAAATGGCAAAAGAAAAAAGATGATGAAATTGCCAAGCAAGAACAAAGTCGTGTGACAATGAATCAGAAGAATAAAAGGTGAGCGACCGCCATGTCCAAAGAACCTCATTGATTCCTCAACCATTTCAAATTCCTTGTGAGGGATGAACACCCGTGTCAAGTTAACTGAACATAGGAATGGAGAACATCACGAAGGGGGTGGGTACGAATAATTTTGAGCCTAAAAATCCTTTGTTTTTAAAACCGTGAACCCGACCAAGTTACAACCCTTAAAAGTCCTAATTGAAGTAGGGTTTATTTTGAAAGCACACTCCGATGAGATAGCGTTTAACTGACTCCCAATGAAGCGAGACTCATATCCATGTTGGTATCATATGCTTGCTTTATCTTCCATATGCAAAAATCGAGGTTGTGTCAACTAGTGATTCGGTCACAAGAGGTCGCAACCTCATTTCATAAAAAAGGTTTTACAACTTCAAGACTAACATAGGCTTTGCATTAGAATTACCATTCTTAGAATTAACATTCTTTTGCATGCAAAATATGTGCTTAACATCAAGGAAATTTTCAAGGATGAGAATCAGTGAGCAACTTGATCATGTCAAAGTACAAGAGACTTGAGAACTCCAAGGGGTAAAAGCTAATCATCTCAAAGGTTGACCATCAAGGGGCAGGTTCTCTAAAAATCCGTTGGGCAGGAACAGTTAACGCTTTCTTTGGTTACCTTGAGGGGAAGAGTTTAAAGACTCCGTCGAGCGTGGTGAAGTTGTTCCCATGTTTGTTTGGCATCAAAAAAAGGAAAGCTTGAGGATTCTAGTAAGATGTACCTAATCAGGGGCAATTAAGTCGAGGTTTGACTTATCAAATTCAGCATATCTGGGGCGATCATGTCGATAAATCTCTTCAAGCTTTGATCAATCTGGGGCAATCATGTCAATAAATCTCTTCAAGCTTTGATCAATCTGAGGCAATCATGTCGAGGAATCTCTCAAATTCAACCAATCTGGGGCAGTTGCGTCGAGATTCGACAAATCTCTTCAAGGATCCGTTGATATGGACGGACTACTTCAAACGCTTGAACATACTGTCGCACGCTCGCGAAAAATGAACAGAGTCGCCACCAATATATTTATCCCATAAGGGAAAGGAATATCAGAAAACCTAACAAAGGAAGGAACAGGGTCTTGCGACCAGAGAATCAAGGTACGGGAGTCGGTTACGCCAGGGGAAGGTATTAGCACCCCTCACGCCCATCGTACTCGATGGTATCCACCTATGTTTGTTTCTATCTAAAGGGTGTGTACTATGTCTATGTCTACATGCGAATGAATGCAAAAGAAATACGGGGAAAAAAAGGAAATATTTACAAATGTGCTCGTTCAAGCCCCGCGACTTGATGCCTACGTATCCTTTTCAGGAATCAGAGCGCCGTAGTTCGGCTCCATAGTTTTTGTTTGTTTTTGTGTTTTTTAGTTGGGCGGCGTTAACGTTCGCGCTCTTGCACAAGGGGACAGCCTAGGATGCAATGGAGAGGAAATAACGGTGCCCTTAAGAGAGCGAGAGAAGAGAGAGAGTTTGAGTGTTTCGAGGAAATCCCTTAAGCAAGGGAAATTCGAGTTACTCTTCGGTTTGTGTTTTTTAGAGATTGGGAACTTACGCCTGAATGGAACCCTTAAGCAAGGGAGCTCCAAGCACTCGAACATCCCTTAAGCAAGGGAAGTTACAAGCTTCCATTCCCTTTTTATTAGTCAAAGTATTTATTAGTCATTTTTTATGAGTTTTCTTGGTATTTTTTATGGGAGTTTATTCAAGTATTTTTAAATGGATTAAAGTTGAAAAGAAAAAGAACTAGCCTAAGAAAACTAGCCTAATATGAATGGGGAATTCTACTTATTATTATCATGGTTTCTACCTAAGGTTAGGATTTAAAAGAAGCATGAAAAATAAAGCGGTAAGTAGAATATACGAAGATAGCGTGAAAAAGAACAAGTCAAAAATATAGCACAAGAGTGAATTAAAAAATACTACTATTTTTTATGGTTTTATGAAAGAAGTGAGTTCAAAAGATTAATGTCAAAATTAACCTAACATCTACTTATTTTTATATTGATGTTAACTATTGTTATTACCTAAAAATCTAATGAAAAGATCATGATTCTAAATGTTTTTTATCATCTAAAGGTATAGTAAAAAGACCTAAGTAAAAAAATCTAAAAAAAAAATAATTGAATGTGAGTCAGGGGGTGTGAATGAAATTGATGGTGTAGTCAGCACTTTGGACGCAGGCCTGGTACAGAGGCCCATTAGGTTTTGTTGTAGATTTTCTGATGTTCAAAAACGGTGCAATGGGTTACAGGGGGATGTAATGAGCAGTACGTTGGGCCCAATGGGGATTGTATTGATCCAGTTTCACATTATCAGACCTTTTATCACTAATGTTGATTAAAATTCAGATTTGCTTAATGAGCCTAATTAACAAAATCAATCCTAATTAAATCTAATCAATCCTAATTATTCCACCAGTTTAAAAAAAAAGTAAAATGGAAATTAGGGTTTGAACATAGTGACTATTCGCCTCTCAGACTCTCTTCTTCCTCTCGTTCTGCTCTCTTTTGTAGTGGCGGCGACGATAAACCTCGCTCCTCTCTCTGATCAGAGAATCAAACACCGCCGTGAACTCACCGCACTCCATCTCACTTCACTCTCGTTCTAGTCTTCCGAAACTATCTTAGCTCTATGCCCCAAGCCGAACCTACGACCTAATTCCCAAACTACAGAAGGTTGAAGCGTGGATTCAAGCAATTGGCAACGATTCAAGCAAGATATCACTCACGAGCATCAGAGAAAGCTATAACATACACGATTGAACGAGAAGAACGCGTAAAAGAACCTGATCAAAATTTTTTATGTTCCGGCGCGGCGATGAAGGCGAATCTTCCGGCGAACTCGAACTGGTGAGTATCTCTCGTTCCTTCTCTTCTCTGTTTCGCCTTGCTCCTCCTCTTCTTCTACGCTTTTGTTTTCTTGATTTGCTCTTCTTATTCTTCTTCTTTTTTTATTTTTCTGCTGCGCCCTGTTGTGTTGTTGCTGTGCGTGATTGCTGTTGTCGTCTGAGAGCTGATAGATTAGGACGGTGGTGGTGGAGGTTCAGAGAAGCTAAGCACAAGTTTGTTGAAGCTCTAATGGTGAGCTTCAACTACTTTATGGACGTGCGTGTAGTGAGAGTTATGGGTGATGAAAGTTGCAGAGGGAGTTCTGAATTGGGAGTGAAAAAGGAGGAAGATGAAAATGGTATGTGTGGAGTGATTGAAGGTGATGAAGAAGTGTGAGAATGGATGAAGGAGGAATGGCGGTGAATGAGAAATGTGGTGATTATGGCGTGGGACTTAGGCTTTAGCACCCCTTCATTCAAAGTTTACAAGCGAAACTATGATGAAGATCTGTGATCGTGCCTTTTGGTCCCCTTCTGCAGGTGAATGGAGCTGACTTTTTATACGGGCAATGATTGGGTAATGATCATGAATTCTTGAATGTGGGACTAACATGATTGCAGCATAGTTCTTTCTGATTTCTTGAATGTGGGACTGATTGTATTTATTTGTTGCAGAATGTGTAAACTTGTCTCCTTTGCTTGGCAGGCCTTGGATGCTTGATGGTGAATGGAGCTATAAGTTTCTGAATTATGCATTTGTTTTGACTGAGTTACAAACTGGTTTTCTTTTCGAAGGGCTTATGAATAGCATGGCTGAACTTGCTTATTTTTGTTTGTATTTTGATGATGGGATGTGAAGAAAGAATTTAGTATATGTGTCTGTTGTTTTTGAACTGGTTTTTCAAATGAGTAGTTGAGCTGTTTGTGATATTTTTTGTGAATGCAATGGCTGTTGGTTCAAGTCAAGTACTTTCTTCTATTTTTCTATCTGCCATAGAATGATAGTGATGATGGCCTATTGGTGCTGTTTTATGCAGGCTGAATGTTAATGGAGTCATATGGTGCGATGCAGATTCACCGTGAGCCGTAAGTTGCTGTGACTGGTTTTATTGAATGCTTTTTCTTTGAATGTATGATGTATGTGTGGTATGGTTTATGTGTTTGAATCAAATTGGGTTTGCTGCAGGTGATTAGCAATCGGGTGGGAGTTAAGAACTGAACTAAAGTTTATTTGTGAAGGTCGACTTTGTGCTGATTTTCGATGTGTGCCTTGGGTGATGACAGGTACTGTTCATGGTTGATATGTGAGTCAAAAGAAATTCTGAATTTGTCTCTGATGCATTAAATGCTAGCTAAACTGTTATGGATTTTTGGTTTTGGATCTGATTTTGTGGGGGCTGATTGTCTTAGTTCATATGCAGGTTTTGGAATTGATTCAGATATGGCTGCAAGCTGTTTGAATTGTTATGTGTAGGGTCTGTTTTCTTTTTGTATTGAACTAATGTATGTTAATACTTAATGGATGTGCTTGGTACTGGCAGTTGGTTTTGAATAGTGGCAGGTGTACATGACTTGAAGATGGCTTGAATATTGTGATGAGTGTTTGGGTGTTGAACATCAGCTGACTGCAGACAGCTCTTGAATATGCTGTTAGATTTGAGTCTGAATTTGGTTTTATGTATGGCTGAACCATGATGAATGATGATACTGAACTGAGACATTCTAATATTGCAGGTTTGGAGCAGCATGAGGAAGTGAATATTGTGGCTGAGTGACTGCTATGGTTGAATGGGATGGGACTGATTTAATGTTGGCTTGATAGTGCCGAGTCGGATTCAAGTGTACCTCAAGAGTGTTTCGCTTTTTTTGTGATCGTTTTGAATTATGTATTTATGGTGCCAGTTTAGGTATGTATTGTATGGTAGTTTTGAACTGTGAAGGTAGGGTAGGCTGACTCATGACTCATGTATGTTCACAAATATGCAGGTCTTTTCTCTCGGATGGATGCAAGATACGATGACTTGATTTGAACTGATATTGGCTCCGAAGTGTATGGGACTGTTAGCAAATGGATGTAGAATGTATTTTTATGAACCAAGACTTATTTCAAATGTATTTTGGAGTGTATGTGAATGTATGTATTAATGCAAGACTGTATGATTGTATTGGCTTGTTTGACGAACTCCCTGTAATAGCTTCTGACCCATGTAATGATAGGGATGTTGAATGGAACTTGTATCCTTTTAGACATGACTGAAAGTTTGAATTGTAGTGCAAATAGATTTTAGCTTTTTCTTCCTTTCAAAATCAATTTGAAAATTCCTCCTTACACTTTGAAACATCAAATCTTTTGCCATTACTTTACTCACCATGCTTGAATCCAACTACCAATAAGAAAGCCTTTAGTTATAGCTTCACTCTTGCAATGATTTCAAGAAAACTCCTCATAGACTCCAATCCTTGTGATATTTGCATCAAGTAGCACCGAGGTAAAATGAAAATCATAAACTTCTTTGGTCAAAAGTCAACTTTCCATGGTTGACTTTGACCAAAAAGTCAAATCCTTAAAACTTTGCTTCTAAACCTATAGCTTAGCCACATTAACACCGTATACCATTCTTTGTCCGAATTCACTCTTGCAATGAATCTCTAGAGCAGTGACTTGCGTCGTGAGTGAAAACGAAACTAAACTTCAAGGGATGAACAAATCCAAGTGTTGAGAAAAAGCCCACGATGATTACAAAACCATACCATAGATGTATCAGTAAACCTCAATCCATGATCAATTGAAAACTTCAGTAGAAACAAGCCTGCATGAACTCTGAACCCTGTGAAACCTCAGCTCTATCTATGACCTCGATCCCATGCCGAGTTTATTGATTAATGATGCATGTTATGTTAATGACCTAATGGGAGGTATGTACATGAGATTGTGAAATGCATAAGCCAGTTAGAAATTAAGGGTAGGACAAATTTGGGGTATGACACATACTGGGGCAAATTATCTCGAGTATTTGTGATGCCAAAATCCTCTGAGGGGAATTCCTCCGTAGGTCACGAAGCTTGGGGCACAAACTTTTGAGTTATCTTGTCTCTCCCCAACCATAGGAGTTTATTTCTCCTGGAAACTTGGTCTCTCCCCAAGCACGAAGTTTATTTCTCCCGAGAGTTCGTTCCATTTCTCAAGCATAGGAATTTATTTCTCCTAGGAGTTGTCCTACTTCCCTAATCAAGGCTCGTTACCTGGATTTCTCATCCCTAACATGGTGAATCGAGGGAATCTCCTCAAACTGAAAATCCTCCAAGCAGTGGCACATGGTGAGAAGTCAGAAATCATCCTTCAAGTCAAAGAAAAGTGCAATATCTATTGGCACCTCCACATGGTCCTTAACACTAAGGGGATTCTCCCTGGTGTTTACCTCACTAATGCCTTTATTTGGCACTCTGCATATAGTATTCACTGCATATATGTAATACGGTGAACTGACTTTTTATCAATTGAAATATCGCGGTAAGCAAGAGTCGCCACCGACTTTTATTTTATCCAAACTAAATCGGAAAGGCTAAAAGAAACAGAAAAAAAAACCTTTTAAAGAAATCTAAGTTCGGGGGGTAATTTATGCAAAGGGAAGGTGTAAGGCACCCTTTGCATCCATGGTTTTCCATGGGCTCTTAATTGCTTTGCTTGCTCGTTTGTTTAGAAAATGTAGATGAAAGAGATAGGGACTTTAGCTTGTGAATAAGCGTTGCCCTTTTGAAAAATTATGAGAAAGAATATAATAAAAAGGTTTGAGCATTGCAAGGCAATTAGGGGCAATTACCTTAAACTCAGATGATACGTCTCTTTTTAGCCTTTCAGAATGAAAGGGTCTATCCTTTCCATAAGAGGGCAGGAAGCCTTTCGTTTGGAGGTTGAAGGGTCATCGAAGCATCCTTTGCCATAAGACTGTCCCATGCCATAGAAGGGCAGGTAGTCTGAGGCAAGGATCAGAATAAGCCATTTCGTAGGCAGCCAGAAGATACCTCAGCCTTTTTCCGTAGGCAACTTCCGAGGGTCGAGGTCATATTTGTGTATCGAAGGCAGCATCATTTTAGGGTCTCATGACCTTTTATCGAGGCAACATGGCTGAGGTATCCTCATATTCGAGGGACATGGCTTATTCTGCAAAAAACACGAGGCAACGGGCAACAAGGCAACAAGGCAACAGAGAGGGTTACCCCAAAGAGTGCGTGTGTGCAACAATCACGTGATTATGTTCAGATATTTATCTTTTAATTAGTTATTCTAATTCAGTTTAAGGCTTGCACTCCCTAAGATTACTAACCACGCATTTAAATAATATAATCAAAACAGATATGGGGGAGGGGACAATGAAACCAGCGGATCCCTTAATAGGGTTTGACATAAGTAATAATAAACAAGGTTAGAGTTTTAGGGTTACCAAACTCGTAGCTTCGGCGGTCATCAAACCCTGAAAATTGAAAAGGAAAGAATAAACAGAAGAGAGTGAGTGTATTATTTGTTCAGAGGCAACTAGGGTTAACCCTAAAAATATAGACATAATAATACAGAAAAAAGGCTAAAAGAAACTTAGCTTCGGTTGATGAAGGTTGAAAATTGGAGGTAGTTTGAAGCATTGACTCTGACTATCTGATAATTAAATAGAGAAATAAGAGGAAGTGAGTGTAGAAGGATTTCATTGACAATGGGAATTAAACCCTAATTAAATAAAATAACAGGCAAACATATTTAAATAAGAAAAGGTTAGAACTTAGCTTTGAATTTGACGTGGCGCATAGTCGGGGTATATTGGAAGAGCAACCCTGAAAAAGGCACAAAAAAAACAAATATTTTCAGTGTATGGAATGATCGTCGTAAACCCTGATTAGAGTACGAATTGAATAAAATAACATAAGCGATTTAATTAATTATTGGTCTCGCGACCTAATTAATTAAATCGAGAAGAGAAAATAAAATCAGACACACAGGTATTTTTTATGAATTTTTTGGAGTTAAAATAAAATATATATGAATTTTTGAAAATATAAGTAAATAATATAATTATAAGAAAATAAATAAATATATAAATATAATAATCTAAATATGTAGAAGAAATAAATATAAAAAAATGAAATAGAATGTTATTATTATATAAAAAGAAATTTTTTAGAAAATATATATAGTTTCTAAGTAAAAATAAAAATAAAATAAATAATAAACAATATATATATAAATATATAAATAAGTGAATAAAACATTATGTAATTAAAAGAAAAAAAAATTGAAAAAACTTAGCTGGATCCAGTGTGGCTGGCTTGCACGGTCTATGATACGCCTGCGTCCCCAGAGGCGTTGGATTGGCATATGGGGTGATCTGAGGATGGATGATTGAAGGTGTAACGTGGTCATGATGATGTTGCGCGTACCCGATCTGCAAGGAAGACTTACCATAGAAAAAAACAAAATAACTTGTGTGAGGCAGGAATCGAACCCACCTCCTTGCACTCGTGAAAGTAATTTGAGATCTCCTCCACTAGGCCATTGATAACACGATGTTAATGATATCGAGACTAATTATAATATAAGAAACATAATTGTTAATTAAATTTAAAAAAATCGCGCCCAGCCAGAGGATCTTCTTCCTCGTGCGTTTTTGTTCTGCAAAAATGGTAGAGACTTCTACCTACAGTTTTTCGCCGTAGATATATGTACTTGCCCAAAAAACCTGCAAATTTCCATCGATAAACACCAACAAATTATCCAGATCGAATCGGAATCAATTCATGAACCCATTGGATCTAATAATTCGTCCTGAAATTACGTTAAATCAAAATCCCTCTTTTTGAGGATTACGAACCCTAGCGATGGCCTACGGCCATATCTGCGTCAAAACTGAAATTAAGCAACCCAGAAATAATCCGTGTGTTCATGTGAATAAGAATATTATATCATGTTTATCATGCGTGAATGGTATGGTTTGATACAAGGGAAAAAAAACTGCAAACCGTGGTGATGGTGAGCGTGAATTCGCTGGCTCCAGTTAATGATAGGAATTGTATCACGTCCAGAAAATATCAGGGAATTGCTTCAGATGGTTTGTTTGGCCTGAATCGAACAAGAACTGCCTTTTCTGCCTCCTCTTGGATCAAGGTTTTGTAAGCTCTTGAATAGGATTCTTGTGCCCAAAAATTCGTCCCCTAGCTTCAGCATCTTATGGTCTTATATGACAACAAATTAGGTTAAGAATTCTGACTTAAATCTTTTTCAAATCGTGAAGATTGATATGTGATTGGAAAGAGCTCCGAAACTATATGAAAATGTTCTATATTTGTTTTAATTTCACCAATCAACTTCCAATCTTTCCTTTGGCTTGCAAATCAACATTTAATTGATTTTGATCAAATTAAATGCTGCAATTTTCTTAATTGACTTCCCTATTATTTATCCTTGATTTAATTTTGAATTTTATTCAATAAAAAAATCTAAAATAAATAATATACCTAGTGAAACAATGCAATGATGGGATTGGACTTAAAAACATTAACAAATATATATATATATATATATATATATATATATATATATATATATATATATATATATATATATATATATATATATATATATATATATATATATATTAAAAACTAAAAACTATATATAAAAAAAAACTATACTAAAATACTATTTAAACACCTAAAAAAAACTATTTTTTATTCTTTTAATATTCCATAATTTTTATAATAAACAAATGAAAAATATCCTAATTAAATAAGAAGGATTTAGCAACGAAATCATAAATCAAATAAAAGGAAAGTTAGAAAAAATGGAAAAGGACTGTCAGTAGCAGGTTCCGAACCTGCGATCTCATATCTGCCAACCTTACCTACTTACCAAGTACGCCATGTCAATTAATCGAAATAAAATGACACTTATAATTATACGAGGGCAAATTTTGGGGTATGACAGCTGCCCCTGTTCAATCTTCTTATACCTGAGGGTGTAGATTGGCTTGTGTGCCTGTCGGAATTTGAAGGTAGAAGAGGATTGAACACTAGAATACCCAGGAATTTGCCCTAGCTGAAGTAGGGACTTTTGTCGGAGACGGGCTTGAAGATGCCATCCAGGTGTTTGGAAAAGATGTATGATTGAGATGGGCTTAAAGATGCCATCCAGCTTGATAGACTTGAGAGTCAGAATATGTCGTACGTTAAACTATATCCGAGCTCGAAGTATTGAGAAGTGTTTGTTGGAGATGGGCTTAAAGATGCCATCTGGATGTTGGGAGTGTGAAGTGAATTAATTGTAGTGACTCTAATGTCATGACTCTATTGTCGTAGTGTCGTGACTTGATTGTCATGACTTCATTGTCATGATTGTTCCTGAACTGAATACCGGGATTAGATATGTGACTCAATCGTCGTTACTCCATTGTCGTGGCTCGGTTGTCGTGATTCCATTATCGTGACTCAGTTGTCGTGATTCCATTATCGTGACTCAGTTGTCGTGATTCCATTATCGTGACTCAGTTGTCGTGACTCCATTGTCGTGGCTCGGTTGTCGTGATTCCATTATCGTGACTCAGTTGTCGTGATTCCATTATCGTGACTCAGTTGCCGTGATTCCATTATCGTGACTCAGTTGTCGTGACTTCATTGTCGTGACTCAGTTGTCGTGATTCCATTATCGTGACTTAGTTGTCGTGATTCCATTATCGTGACTCAGTTGTCGTGATTCCATTATCGTGACTCAGTTGTCGTGATTCCATCATCGTGACTCAGTTGTCGTGATTCCATCATCGTGACTCAGTTGTCGTGATTCCATTATCGTGACTCAGTTGTCGTGATTCCATCATCGTGACTCAGTTGTCGTGATTCCATCATCGTGACTCAGTTGTCGTGATTTTCTCTGAATTGAGTGTCATGATTAAATCTGTCTCTTTCTTTGATTGTGTCAGCACCGTTCGCAGTGGCTGAATTAGATATTGGAGATATGACCGTGTCAGTACCGTTCATAGTAACTGAATTAGATCACATATATTGTTTATTTGCTTGTACTTGTGTCCTGAAAAAAGTAGAGTTAGTTTTTATGCAATGTTATGATGCATGTGCTATGAGTTTCTCAAAATAAATGAGAAACTTGTATATGAGATAATGTATGCAATGTATGAACATGTTTATGATATATGATGTCAGAATATGATTTTTTGTCCTTGATTGAGAAAATAAATCTCTGCATCATTGTGATTTTGATATATGCTCTTTTTTGAAGATGCTCAGCTGAAGATTTATGATTTTGCTTGGGGATGACCAGTAACTTGATGTACCTTGACTGAGAATAAAAGATATTAGTAAACCATGTTGGAGAAGAGCAAAGTGTTGGAAAACCGGTAGTGTTGAAGATGTAAACTCTGTTGGGGAGCCATGTCTTTGTCAGGGCAAGAGTATTTGAAGATATCTTCTTAGTGATTACTCTGTGGGGATATGATCTCGTGAACCTGGATCTGTGAGGAGACGTGGATGAAAGTTGCCCCCAGTATTATAGTAACTACCATCCCTGGATTTGATTAGGATACACCACGGAGTATTGATCAAGATGTCAACTGGACTTGCATAGATTTGCCCCTACTAGTAGGAGTTTTGGAAAGATTCTCCTCGCGGGGACTTTATGAGATGTGTACCATGGGCGACATGCCTTAGTATTTATTATGATGCCCCAGATTGATTGGGAGCAGCGTGCCCTGCCCCTTGTATACATAGGAGATATTGTTTCTCGGAATAATCTTGTCTGTCGGGATAGCTTTCAGTCATTAGTTATACCATGTGCAAATTCATTTTGATGCTAACATTTGAAATTATGTAGCAGGATATGCTTAATAATGAATTCATGAGATGCAATGCATACGTTTGCCTTGATTTTTTGAAAGCATTTAAACAGAAGATGTAAAAAGCGTGATATTTGTAAAAACATGATATTTGTAACAATGTAATTTTTGTAAAAACGTGATATCAACTCGGCATTTGTGGTAAACCTTAAGGAGTCAGGATACCTTTGTTATGACAGTATACTTTCGAACTAACCATGCTTCAGTTAGGACTTTTGAGGGTTGTAACGTGGCTTGGTTCACGGTTTAAGAAACAAAGGATACTGGCTCAAAATTTATTTATACCCACCCCCTTCTTCGTGATGTTCTTCAGTCCTAAGCTTAGTTAATTCAACTTATGCATTCAGGTTCCAAGAGACTTTTGGATTTGCGCATTTGATAATGTTGATGGTTCGCAAGTAAAGAGAACTTTTGAGATGGCAGTCACTTCTTCCTTTTGGTAGTCACAACATTGTGTTGTTCAGGATTTTATTGACTTCTCTTTTTTCATCTTTTTGATATCCCTACCTTTTGCCTGAACTGTCTATTTTGAGCTTACAGTCAGCGGGATGCCTTGATTTTTGACTTAGCAGGCTTTTCTTTGTATATATGTTTTTTCACTTTTTTCTTTTCGAAAGATATTGACTGCCTCTCTTAAGGATTGATGAACTCTTATTGGTTTTTTTTATTGACATTTCCAACACTTCTTTGATGTGTGCGGATGAGCGCTTGTGATTGAAACCTTTGTTGAAAGGTGTGCTGAATGATTCTCTTAAAGTAGAATGCGTAGCCAAATTAACTAAGAACTACCCTGCCCTAGGTTATGATCAGCGGGTTTTGATTAGTACAAGAAAGAAACTTCTACTTCTTAGGCTCAACGGGGTTGACGAGGGATTAACATCCTTATATCTCCACTGTTTAGGAATTGAAATAATGCTTGTACATCGTCAACATAGTCCGTTCAAAAGCATACTGTATGAGGTTGCGGTATCGTTTTCGTCATCCTCCCTCAAAAGACTTACAGCTTAGCAGGAGTTGAGTATCACAAAAACATATGCAAAGTAAAGACATAATTTAAAATGAGTGATAGCGAAATAATTTATTCAAGACAAACATATGCAATGCACTGATGATGATTATTAAAGCAGATAATGTCTATCATAATTCGAATGTTTACACAAACAGAATAGGAATTTGCAAACGAAAGTAAAACTAATGATTAAAAGTTTATCCTTCTAGCCATCCACATTATTAGCATCTACATTAGGAGTCTCAGGAGGATCAAACTCAACTTCTCCAGCATCGATCATATCTTGAATTTTGTTCCTCAATGTCCAGCAGCTATTCGTATCATGACCAGGACTATCAGAGTGGTATGCACACCTCATTTTAGGATTATAGCTTCGAGCAGAAGTGCTAGGATTCTTAGGGGGATCCTTTAGAGTGATCAACTCTAACTTCAACAGGTGCTGTAGTGCTTGAGCCAGTGACATATTGATCTTTGTGAACTGACGCTTAGGCGTGTCTTGCGTGCTTTGACTACTTCTCTGAGGTGTCGGTGTGGAGATCAAAACTGCCCCAACAGATTGGCCATGGTTATTATTTGAATTTGACTTCCCACTGAGAGGCTTCTTTGTAATACTTGAGGTTGTAGCAGCTTGAATCTTACCACTTCGGATGCCATTCTCAACGCGTTCCCCAGTCAGTATAAGCTCAGTGAATCCAGATGACGAACTTCCCAGCAAATGACTATAGAAAGGGCCAGTCAGTGTATTCATAAACATATCTACCAACTCTCTGTCAGTCAAGGAAGGTTTGACTCTTCCAGCTAGATCTCTCTATTTCTGAGCATACTCCTTGAAACTTTCCTCGGGTCCCATAGACATGCTTTGTAGTTGGATGCGAGTTGGTGCGAGGTCAGCATTGTATTGGTATTGCTGGTAGAAGGCAACAACCAAATCTTCCCAAGTATGGATGTTGGTACTTTCCAGTTGATAGTACCATTCGAGTTGAGTGCCAGATAAGCTTTCCTGAAAGAAATGGATCCAGAGCCTCTTATCAGCAGTGTGAGGCTGAATCTTCCTTACATAAGACCTCAGGTGCATCTTGGGACAGGAGATTCCATCATACTTAGCAAAGGCGGGAGTTTTGAATTTTGGAGGAATAACAACCCCAGGAACAAGTCCAAGTTCTTCAAAATCCAGCCCAGGTACCTTCTGAATTTCCACACTTCTGAGACGCTCTTCTAACATCTTGTATTTGTCATCGGGATGTTCGCCCTCATGGTAATAGTCCTCTTCTTCTTCAGAGAGTTTGGCAGAATCGTGGTTACTTTTTGCATCGGTTTTGATACTAGCATCATCATCTTGCTCATCCTCATCACTGTCTTCAGAGATTTCAGCATCCTTGAGTTGCAGGATCGGTCTAAGCTTTTTCACTCGAGTCTTCTTACCTTCTTTGGGAGTTTCTGCTTCTTCAACCTTTTTGAGAGGGCCTTTGAACCTTCTTCCCAGATTGAGAACACCTTTAGGTTTCTTGGTCTTCTTTTCCTTCTCGGTCAGAAGGGATTTCAGCTCATCTTGCCCCTTGGACAAATTCAGAATCAAGGCTTGGAACTCAGTGTTTTGAGCTTGGAGATCCTTAACTGATTGTTCGAGATTCATGATGCTGAAATAAACAGCGAGGAAGGATGAGAGACCTATTGTAAGAAACCTGTTATGCGATGTTATGAATGCAAATGCAATGCTTTCAAGGATCTTTAGGCATTTAGTTAGCAACATTAGAAAATGATTTGGTCGCGTCTTTGTCTTGGAGAAATCTGAATTTTGTCTTTGCATGTCTTTCTTTGAGAATCAAGCTCACCATATCGAGTGGGTTATCGCCTCTGATTCAGGATACTCTTAAATTTGAAGGCACATGGCTAGAGGAAAATAAATCCCCTTGCCCCTTGATAGGTACTGAGTCTCTGAATTGGAAGGTACGTGGCCAGAGGAAAATAAATCCTCTTGCCCCTAGGTAGGAATTCAGTCCTTGATAAAAGCACCTGAAATTGTGCGCCCTAAATTCCTAAGATCCTTGAGAGGGTTAGTTGATCATGTTATGCTTATGATGTCATGATGTCATGATGTTATGCGGATGCAGTTCATTAGTCCTATTGTGAGATAGTAAGGACAAACAAGTCCTTTCAACAAAACCTGCGAGGAAACGAAGGTTAGTAACAAACACAAGCAAGTCGCGCAAGTCACACAAGTCACACAATTTTTGGCTTAAGTCTTGCATGGAGTCTGATCAGGTGTCCTTCCCAAGGGTATTTCTATGGATAAGGAGATTTCAGCAACAGGTTCTATGAGTTATCCAGAATTGTCAGCCCTTCTAAAGCACCCTCGGACGTGATGCATTTGCACCACGCAATGATACTTTGAGAAAGAACCTATCTGAATTGTAGCATCGGGTAGCGACTAGTTCTTAACATTTGTCAAGAGTAGTCCCCCCACTATGTTCCTAAAGGCCAGGATGGGTTAAGGGTAACTAAAGGTCCTTGAGCTCCGGCGCACCCACAGACACATACATAGACCTCCCTCATTTTAGAAAGGTGTGCATATGCTATGGAGTCCTAACTCAAGCGTGAACTTCATATTGACTCATCTCCCACATATGTGAAAGAGGTCCTTATGACTATGCCACTCCTAATCTTAAGTGTTCTTGAATCCGGGAATAGGATTCGTCCTTCAGTTAATTCCCAAAACGCCCCTGAAAAATAAAACAAACAAAGCAAACAATAGAAAACATTTAAGTGAATCCTAACCTTTTAAGGTAACCCCTCTTAATCGAAAAAGTCCCCAGCAGAGTCGCCAGTTCTGTAATACGGTGAACTGACTTTTTATCAATTGAAATATCGCGGTAAGCAAGAGTCGCCACCGACTTTTATTTTATCCAAACTAAATCGGAAAGGCTAAAAGAAACGGAAAAAAAACCTTTTAAAGAAATCTAAGTTCGGGGGGTAATTTATGCAAAGGGAAGGTGTAAGGCACCCTTTGCATCCATGGTTTTCCATGGGCTCTTAATTGCTTTGCTTGCTCGTTTGTTTAGAAAATGTAGATGAAAGAGATAGGGACTTTAGCTTGTGAATAAGCGTTGCCCTTTTGAAAAATTATGAGAAAGAATATAATAAAAAGGTTTGAGCATTGCAAGGCAATTAGGGGCAATTACCTTAAACTCAGATGATACGTCTCTTTTTATCCTTTCGGAATGAAAGGGTCTATCCTTTCCATAAGAGGGCAGGAAGCCTTTCGTTTGGAGGTTGAAGGGTCATCGAAGCATCCTTTGCCATAAGACTGTCCCATGCCATAGAAGGGCAGGTAGTCTGAGGCAAGGATCAGAATAAGCCATTTCGTAGGCAGCCAGAAGATACCTCAGCCTTTTTCCGTAGGCAACTTCCGAGGGTCGAGGTCATATTTGTGTATCGAAGGCAGCATCATTTTAGGGTCTCATGACCTTTTATCGAGGCAACATGGCTGAGGTATCCTCATATTCGAGGGACATGGCTTATTCTGCAAAAAACACGAGGCAACGGGCAACAAGGCAACAAGGCAACATAGAGGGTTACCCCAAAGAGTGCGTGTGTGCAACAATCACGTGATTATGTTCAGATATTTATCTTTTAATTAGTTATTCTAATTCAGTTTAAGGCTTGCACTCCCTAAGATTACTAACCACGCATTTAAATAATATAATCAAAACAGATATGGGGGAGGGGACAATGAAACCAGCGGATCCCTTAATAGGGTTTGACATAAGTAATAATAAACAAGGTTAGAGTTTTAGGGTTACCAAACTCGTAGCTTCGGCGGTCATCAAACCCTGAAAATTGAAAAGGAAAGAATAAACAGAAGAGAGTGAGTGTATTATTTGTTCAGAGGCAACTAGGGTTAACCCTAAAAATATAGACATAATAATACAGAAAAAAGGCTAAAAGAAACTTAGCTTCGGTTGATGAAGGTTGAAAATTGGAGGTAGTTTGAAGCATTGACTCTGACTATCTGATAATTAAATAGAGAAATAAGAGGAAGTGAGTGTAGAAGGATTTCATTGACAGTGGGAATTAAACCCTAATTAAATAAAATAACAGGCAAACATATTTAAATAAGAAAAGGTTAGAACTTAGCTTTGAATTTGACGTGGCGCATAGTCGGGGTATATTGGAAGAGCAACCCTGAAAAAGGCACAAAAAAAACAAATATTTTCAGTGTATGGAATGATCGTCGTAAACCCTGATTAGAGTACGAATTGAATAAAATAACATAAGCGATTTAATTAATTATTGGTCTCGCGACCTAATTAATTAAATCGAGAAGAGAAAATAAAATCAGACACACAGGTATTTTTTATGAATTTTTTGGAGTTAAAATAAAATATATATGAATTTTTGAAAATATAAGTAAATAATATAATTATAAGAAAATAAATAAATATATAAATATAATAATCTAAATATGTAGAAGAAATAAATATAAAAAAATGAAATAGAATGTTATTATTATATAAAAAGAAAATTTTTAGAAAATATATATAGTTTCTAAGTAAAAATAAAAATAAAATAAATAATAAACAATATATATATAAATATATAAATAAGTGAATAAAACATTATGTAATTAAAAGAAAAAAAATTGAAAAAACTTAGCTGGATCCAGTGTGGCTGGCTTGCGCGGTCTATGATACGCCTGCGTCCCCAGAGGTGTTGGATTGGCATATGGGGTGATCTGAGGATGGATGATTGAAGGTGTAACGTGGTCATGATGATGTTGCGCGTACCCGATCTGCAAGGAAGACTTACCATAGAAAAAAACAAAATAACTTGTGTGAGGCAGGAATCGAACCCACCTCCTTGCACTCGTGAAAGTAATTTGAGATCTCCTCCACTAGGCCATTGATAACACGATGTTAATGATATCGAGACTAATTATAATATAAGAAACATAATTGTTAATTAAATTTAAAAAAATCGCGCCCAGCCAGAGGATCTTCTTCCTCGTGCGTTTTTGTTCTGCAAAAATGGTAGAGACTTCTACCTACAGTTTTTCGCCGTAGATATATGTACTTGCCCAAAAAACCTGCAAATTTCCATCGATAAACACCAACAAATTATCCAGATCGAATCGGAATCAATTCACGAACCCATTGGATCTAATAATTCGTCCTGAAATTACGTTAAATCAAAATCCCTCTTTTTGAGGATTACGAACCCTAGCGATGGCCTACGGCCATATCTGCGTCAAAACTGAAATTAAGCAACCCAGAAATAATCCGTGTGTTCATGTGAATAAGAATATTATATCATGTTTATCATGCGTGAATGGTATGGTTTGATACAAGGGAAAAAAAACTGCAAACCGTGGTGATGGTGAGCGTGAATTCGCTGGCTCCAGTTAATGATAGGAATTGTATCACGTCCAGAAAATATCAGGCAATTGCTTCAGATGGTTTGTTTGGCCTGAATCGAACAAGAACTGCCTTTTCTGCCTCCTCTTGGATCAAGGTTTTGTAAGCTCTTGAATAGGATTCTTGTGCCCAAAAATTCGTCCCCTAGCTTCAGCATCTTATGGTCTTATATGACAACAAATTAGGTTAAGAATTCTGACTTAAATATTTTTCAAATCGTGAAGATTGATATGTGATTGGAAAGAGCTCCGAAACTATATGAAAATGTTCTATATTTGTTTTAATTTCACCAATCAACTTCCAATCTTTCCTTTGGCTTGCAAATCAACATTTAATTGATTTTGATCAAATTAAATGCTGCAATTTTCTTAATTGACTTCCCTATTATTTATCCTTGATTTAATTTTGAATTTTATTCAATAAAAAAATCTAAAATAAATAATATACCTAGTGAAACAATGCAATGATGGGATTGGACTTAAAAACATTAACAAATATATATATATATATATATATATATATATATATATATATATATATATATATATATATATATATATATATATATATATATATATATATATATTTTAAAAAACTAAAAACTATATATAAAAAAAAAACTATACTAAAATACTATTTAAATACCTAAAAAAAAACTATTTTTTATTCTTTTAATATTCCATAATTTTTATAATAAACAAATGAAAAATATCCTAATTAAATAAGAAGGATTTAGCAACGAAATCATAAATCAAATAAAAGGAAAGTTAGAAAAAATGGAAAAGGACTGTCAGTAGCAGGTTCCGAACCTGCGATCTCATATCTGCCAACCTTACCTACTTACCAAGTACGCCATGTCAATTAATCGAAATAAAATGACACTTATAATTATACGAGGGCAAATTTTGGGGTATGACAATATAGCATTGCATCCTCAAAAGCGTAGCATATCCATCAAAATGGAGCATTACGCCATAGAAAAATTCAAACATGCATACAAAGCATAAGCCAGATAATACAAATCAACACTCAATCAAGATGACGATACTTCCCCACATAAAATATTGTCCTTACAAACTCCAATTGATATCTGCTACTACATTACAAATCTCCTTATGCCATGGTGCCGATACCTGGTATCCTTAATCCCCAAAAGAAGTCTCATTTTCTCTCTCCAACGTGGATTGGATACAATGTCTTTCTTCGTCAGAATTGTTGTCTCCGAGGTTATTTCCCGCATGCTGCGTGCATATTAGAGTATGAATGACGATGGGCATTCAACCCATCTCATTTTTCAATCATTTGGATAACCATACTTGGTGTGTGGCAATTCGAACGATTGCCGCTCTTGAAGAGTTACACCCCGCCTTTGGCCTGAGGGATCAATGTAATTCTAATGCTTCACAAGCATCCATATCTCCGTAATCTCCAATGGTTACTATCGCCTTCTTGTCGAGTCTAAGCGTTATTAGTCTCGTCATGGTTATTTCCCGTGTGCTGCATGCAATTAGAGTGCGAATGAGGGTGGGCATTCAACCCATCTCATTTTTCGAGCGTTTGAATAGACCATACTTGGTGTGTGGCAATTCGAACGATTGCCGCTCTTGAAGAGTTACACCCCGCCTTTGGCCTGAGGGATTAATGTAATTCTTATGCTTCGCAAGCATCAACATCTTCGTGATTACGTCTTTTGATCGAGTCTAGTCGTCACTAGTCCCCGTGGTCCCTTCCCCGTACGGGAAAACTTTTCAAGTCCAACCACCGTGTTGTCAAAGCCCAATTCCTAACCTGGCAAACCCTTTCAAAGCCCAGTTTCTAACCTGGCAAACCCCTTTCAAAGCCCAGTTTCTAACCTGGCAAACCTTTTTCAAAGCCCAATTTTCAACTTGGCAAACCATTTCAAAACCGAACCCCGATGTTGAGTCTTAGATCGTACGAGGTCTATTCTGTCCTGAAGATCGTACGAGGTCTTCTCCCGATGTTGAGTCTTAGATCGTACGAGGTCTATTCTGTCATGAGGATCGTACGAGGTCTTCTCCCGATGTTGAGTCATAGGTCGCACGAGATCTTTTCCTTTCAGTTTTGAGGATCGTACGAGGTCTTCTCCCGATGTTGAGTCATAGGTCGCACGAGATCTTTTCCTTTCAATTTTTGAAGATCGTACGAGGTCTTCTCCCGATGTTGAGTCATAGGTCGCACGAGATCTTTTCCTTTCAGTTTTTGAAGATCGTACGAGGTCTTCTCCCGATGTTGAGTCATAGGTCGCACGAGATCTTTTCCTTTCAGTTTTGAGGATCGTACGAGGTCTTCTCCCGATGTTGAGTCATAGGTCGCACGAGATCTTTTCCTTTCAGTTTTGAGGATCGTACGAGGTCTTCTCCCGATGTTGAGTCATAGGTCGCACGAGATCTTTTCCTTTCAGTTTTTGAAGATCGTACGAGGTTTTCTCCCGATGTTGAGTCATAGGTCGCACGAGATCTTTTCCTTTCAGTTTTGAAGATCGTACGAGGTCTTCTCCCAATGTCGAGTCTTAGGTCGCACGAGATCTTTTCCTTTCAGCTTTGAGGATCGTACGAGGTCTTCTCCTGATGTTGAGTCATAGGTCGCACGAGATCTTTTCCTTTCAGTTTTTGAAGATCGTACGAGGTTTTCTCCCGATGTTGAGTCATAGGTCGCACGAGATCTTTTCCTTTCAGTTTTGAAGATCGTACGAGGTCTTCTCCCGATGTCGAGTCTTAGGTCGCACGAGATCCTTTTCTATTTTGTCCTGAAGGTCGCACGAGATCTTTTCTTTCCTCTCTTGTTGTCGAGTCGATGTTGAGTCGTGGATCGCACGAGATCTATATCCTTTCAGTCATTGTTTCATGAAACATTTCTTTTGGGAACCTTGTATTGGCACCTTAGGCTACGTTACAAGCTATCACCCTTCTTCCAATTACTCACTGTAAATATGTCCACCAGAAAAACAAATTCCTCTCTTTCCCCAGTAGATATCAAAACAAAAATAAAGAATAAAGACCACTCCATCTCCTCGGGACAAATTTCGGGTCTTTGGTATTTAATCTTCTTCTACTCCGAATGTTCGAAAGGCTGACGCCAATCTCACCTTCGAGTATAAGACGATTAAATAGGGGCAGCTGTCATACCCCAAATTTGTCCTACCCTTTAATTTTTAACTGGCTTTAGCTTCGCATTTCATCTGCATACCTCCATTAGGACATTAAATTAACTCATGTATCATTAATGAATAACTTTGGCTTGGGATCAAGGACCTTAAAAAGTGTGGCATGATTCACCTCGTTCTTCTTTGAATTTTGACTTATGGATGGGAGCTTCTATCATCAACATCAGAGGCTTAATGGAGTCGGTCCTTGCAGCTTGGTTCAAGTTGGTTTTAATATCATTTGAGAAATCGGGCCACTTCATTACAGGAATTATAAATCATTAATTGGCTTTGGTTCCTATGCAAGAGAAAGAAGTGGATTCGTTGGGATTCATTTTGTCAATTCAAGTTGATTCATCTTTAAGTCAATTGATTGGGCTATTTGCAAATATTGGATAAGAGATATTGCATTGTTTCAAGTCTAGGGACTTATGGTCACGTTTTGACTAAGTCCATCTTAGGATAAATTTTGGGCATGTTTGTTAATGCTAAGGATTCAAACTTTATTCAAGACACCAAAAGGCCCTTACACTCAAGGAGTTCTCATTACAAGTTCCAAACCTGTTGTCAATGCAATATTGTGTTACAGTATCCACCTTATCGTGTTACAGTATCCACCTTCATGATCCAACCAAGGTTGCAATCAAAAGATAAAAAAATAATAATAAAAGGGCTCGAAGCAGTTGGCAATACTGATTCATCAGATTCCAAACGGTTCCATAAGCCAAAGCATAAACATTACATGTCCCTACAAAATTTGCCAAAGCATAAACATTACATGTCCCTACAAAATTCACATACAGTATCTCCCTACACCACTCAGCTACCATCCCATTACAAAACAAAGAACCATATTTCAAAGTCCAAACAGAAGTCCATCTATGAACCACAATTCAATACACAGTCATAAAGCATTCCCACCAATCCACTTCAGTCCACAATAAACCCCAAGTAAATACATTTGCACTAACAGGAATTGCTAAACTCATTTTCTAGCTATCAGCACCCTGACTGTATAGTTGATTCTAATTGATTCACCGATCCATCCGCGGCATTTCATCGCGCCAAGAGTAGTCAGCATTCAGGAGCAAACCTACATCAAAACAAAAATACACACTAAACAGTCCACGCCATAACACATCCGAAGCCGCCCTGCATTAGTTCAGAAAATGGGAAAGCAAAAAGCAGTTAGAATCGGTCCCTGCACGCATCAAGAAAAGCCATACAATTTCACACCAATGCCATAACCTAAATATTCCAAACAGAACCAAAACTCTTCATCAACTTCTTCCACCAAGCCATTTTCGATAGTCCACAGTTTCCCAAAACCTGCATATAACAACAGAAACCAGTTCATTCACACTGTTAGTACATACACATCAAAACCAATACAATAACCTTGCACAAGACATCAAAAATCCGATTCAGCTCACCATAACTGCACATTTCCAAATCAGTTCAGAAACAATTATTCAAAACAGCCCTGCACCCATTCTTCTAACCGATTCATAACAGAACTAACCACCATGTTCTTATTTTTCTAACCACCAATCAATTCTCGAAACAATTCCCTGCATCACGAATAAACCAGCCCTGCACAAGTAGATACAAAAAGGAACAAACCTCATTTCAGTTAAACAACCTTTAACTAACTTTTAACAGTTACTAAACTTAACAGAATTCTAAACTTAACAGAATTCTAAACTAACTGCCTCTAACCAACTTCCCAACCACCAAAACAGAATTGTAACCAACTTCTAACCCTCATAACCAACTCTCAATCTCACCCTCCATTGCTCAGAACCGAATCTCTAATCCAATGGTTCAGCTAACTCCACCTCCAACTATAAATCCTCTTCCCTCCACAATTCAAAGACCTTCACCACTTTTTTCCAAACACACGCCATTTTCACACACCATAATCCTTTCTTCACATTCTCCTCCATCATCATCTTCATCACTCTCTCACACTCATCTTCCACCTCCTTCTCCCTCCACCATTTTCATCAACCCTCTGAACCTCACCCTTCTTCATTCACACTCTTCAACCTTCACACAGACTCAATTTTTCACTCCACCACTCTTCAATCTCATCATCGTCATCAACAGAAATCAAACAGAAAAATAAGAAGAGGAGAAGGGAGTAACAAACTCATTACAGAAAGCTGAAAGAAGTTGCAGAATCACAAACCTGTGGCAAAAAAAAATCGCAACCGAATCCTCCAATTCATCTTCACGAATTTTCACCTCTTCATTCTGCGGATTTAATTCATCCATCACTCAACAATTTTCGACGGCAGATACATCCATATCTTCATCATCGCCTCAGCTTCACGTCGTGACCACACTATCAGAAACCTTCATCATCTTCATCTTGCTTTAATCTCCAACCTTCAAGACACCGATTGGTATCACCGCTCATCATCTCACGATCTCTAATCTTCATTCCTCGCATCTCAGCACCACCGCAACAACAACCATCACGCACAACAACAATTTCAGAAAAGATCAAAAGAAAAAAGAATAGTAGAAGAAGTGAGAAGCGCTGAGTCAAGAATCACCTGAAGAACCTCTTTACTTCCGTGCGTTTATTTCGCACGCCGACGAACGTGAATTCTTCCCTCTGGTTTTCGGTCCCTTCGTTTTTATCTTCGCTCCAAGTAAGCCTCTAATCCCTTAAGCGTTCTTCTACTTCCAATTGCGTGGTTTGAATGTTTCATCGGCATCTAGTTTAGGGTTAAGTATTCTAGGATTTCTTTGAAGATTAGATTTAGGAGATTGGGGTGATTAAGAGAGAAATATCGGTGAAAATGAGATGAAAAGAGAGATTAACGGATCGGAGAGTTAGAAGACGGCGAGGGTAGGTCACCGTAGACGGCGAGGGTAGGTCACCGTAGACGGCGAGGGTAGGTCACCGGAGACGCCGTTTGCTAGGGAGAAGACGAGAGGAAAGTCTGAGAATGGATGCGAAACGTCACAATGAATTAACCCTAATTCCCATTTTTTACATTTTTCTTTTAATTGATTTTTTTATTTGATATTAATTGGAATTAATTAGGACTAATTAAGATTAATTGAATACTAACCATGACATTTCAATTGGATTAATGTGATAATTAGGATAATTGAAGTTCTGAACTAATTGGATGGATCAAAACACAATGCATTTGGGCCAAACAATCCACACCCCCTTTCGGTCCATGTCGCCATCATCTTTTTGTTAAAAACCAAAGCAATAATCAATTGTGCCCGAAAATTCTGATTCTCACCCCTTAGCCCAACACTGCCATTTTTGGCCACTGAATTCATAACAAAAACGCCCCCCTGGGTCAAACTCAAACTGGGCCTCAAGCCCTTGCTATTCACCATCATGTAATTCAGAATTTCACCCCTGTTTCTTTTAATTTTTAATTGATGTTCTATTAGATTTTTTTTTGCCATTTCTTTTAGGTGATAAAATGCTAATTTTCTTCCTCTTATTTTTAGACTTTGACATAATCTTTGACATATAAAAATGTGCATAAAAAATATTTGGTTTTAGGCTATTTGTTTTTAGTCGTTTTACTTGACTTGTAATTCGATTTCTCTCATAAAAATCAACATAAAAAAATAGTAGTATTTTTAATTCATTTTTGTACTATATTTTTGACTTGTTACTATATGCTTGCATGCCAATTTTTGTACCATTGTGTTACTCACTATTGACTTCCGATTGCGATCTTTACTTTCATGTTCCTTTATTCCTAACCTTTAGGTAGAATCCATAAACAATAACTCTAGGTTTAGAAATTAGGCTAGTCCCCCCTATTTTCATTCTTTTTCTTTTACAACTTTAAAACATATAATAAATATTCAAATAAAATCCCTTTAAAACATACAAAGAAAATACTTAAAACACTAATAATCAAAATGAAAATTCTTAAAAAGGAAATGGAAGCTTGAAACATCCCTTGCTTAAGGGAATGTTCGAGTGCTTGGATCTCCCTTGCTTAAGGGTCCCATTCAGGCGTAAGTTCCCAACTTCTAAAAAATACAAACCAAAGAGTAACTCGAGTTTCCCTTGCTTAAGGGATTTCCTCGAAACGCTCACAATCACTCTCTCACCTCTTTCTCTTAAGGGCATCGTTATCTCTGCTCCATTGCATCCTAGGTTGTCCCCTTATGCAAGAGCGCGAGCGTTAACTCCGCCCACCTAAAAAACACAAAAAACAAACAAAACTATGGAGCCGAACTACGGCACTCTGATTCCTGAAAGGGATACGTAGGCATCAAGTCGCGGGGCTTGAACGAGCACATTTGTAAATATTCCTTCTTTTCCCCGTATTTCTTTTGCATTCATTCGCATATAGACATAGACATAGTACACACCCTTTAGATAGAAACAAACATAGGTGGATACCATCGAGTACGATGGGCGCGAGGGGTGCTAATACCTTCCCCTTGCGTAACCGACTTCCGTACCTTGATTCTCTGGTCGCAAAACCATGTTCCTTCCTTTGTTAGGTTTTCTGATATTCCTTTCCCTTATGGGATAAATATATTGGTGGCGACTCTGTTCATTTTTCGCGAGCGTGCGACAAATAGTACTGACGCAATTGATACAGAGTTAAATCTTTTGCAGACGCAGAGTCCGGGGATTTAAACTGTACTGGTAACAAGTAAATTATTATTAATTTTTGTTTCCCACTAGTTTTTGTACTATATTCCATTATTTTCAAAATCTTTTCCTTTCTTTTCAAATCTCTTTCTTTCAAAATCAAATCCTAACTTTATTCTATACATCTCTTCTTTCCAACACTATCATACACTTTCTTTCAAATCCTACTTCCACTCAAATTTTCCTTTTGTACGGAATCACTTCATTCCCCAACGTCTCTATCTTTCTTTTCATTCTATAAATACTTCTCATTTTTTCCATAAAATCTCACATCAAATTCTAATTTATCTCTCAAATTTCTACTTCATATTCATTCTCTCTTCTTCCCCGGCAAAAATGGCGAAGCGGATGGAAACGTGTTTTCTTATGGTCATCACTGTCGTGGTGGTAATCATGTCCTTCTTCTGTCTGCATAGTCCTGAAAAATGTGGACCTGGGTTGTTTACACTCCCAATCATCTATATGTTATTATTTGTAGCATGGGTTATTAATCGTCATTCTTAAAGTTTGTCGTATCTCTTATTTCTTAATGTACCGTTTACTCGTTGTACTGTTCATTATAGTATGTAATATTTGTACCGTCAGTATTAAATGTCGTACTATTTGTCGTACTGTTGCTTAATTATTAAGATAATATTCTGTGTGTTTTCTGCCAGTTAAATATCTATTTTTTTGTGCATTAAATGTTTTTCAGGGTTATTATCGGTAATTTTGCTCGCATACAATATATATTATTTATTTATTACATCTGTGTTTTTTTAACAAGTCATGTAAATAAATTTTCACCCTTAACACAACAAAAAACAAAAAGAAAAATTAACTTTGACTGTTGAATTTTCACTCTAACTACTACATTAATACCTGAACAGTCAGTTGACAGTGCAATTCTCCGTGTTTTGTACCATCAATCAAATCAAACTTTTTGCATTTCAAAATACCAAGATTTTTGTTCTAGAAGTCTTCTGAATATCACATGATTAGCAGAGACTCAGCACTGCACAAAAATCAGGTACGCTTAACTGTCTCCTACACAAACAGTCCCTAACTAGGGTTTCTTGTTTTTTTTTTCAGGAGAACAAGTTTTTGAGACCTCAAATGGATTTCATGGACCTCCATATATCTCAAAGTACCACCATACAAAATTTCAAACTTCAATTCACTCAGACGCACAGTCAGCAGCCCAAAAAGTCAACAGACAGTCAAAAATGATTTTTTTTGTCAATATCCATATTTTGTCAAAATATTCATCATTTGGTCATTGGTTGATCATAATTCATCAAGGAAAGATCAAAAATCAACAAAACCCTAAGTTTCAAAATTAGGGTTTACTCCTAAAAAGTCAACTGAACTTTGACTGGTCATAACTCTCTCATCCTTCATACAAAATATTCAAACTAAAGCTCATTTTGAAGGAAACTCAATTATCTTTCAAATGCAATTGGTCCCATGGTCATTAGATTCACCATTTGAAAAATATGAACCAAGACATTACAGGTCATTTTCAAAGTCAACAAAAAGTCACTTTTTTCAAAAGGACACACAAGGAGCATGGAAAATAATTTTGATATGAGACCAAAGACATTGGTTAGAGGACTCTTTGAGGTTTCCATGAAGTACAAGAACTCCTTCATATGATAAAAATTGAGGGATTTATGTTTTGTTGAAGTTGACCATTTTTTAGGAAAATGCATGAAATCAACATTGATCAAAATGTTTTTCTTCCAAATGAGACCCAATTTCCATGATCCAAACATGTTTCCCATAATGTGAAGGGCCTCCCACGACCAAGACAAAGCCCATAGCATTTTTTTTTCTTTTTTTGGTTTAATTTTATCACATTTAATATTAAATTAAAAAAGGAAAATGGAAGGATAATATGTAGCTTGGTTTCTAAGCATGAGTCATCAAAGAACATTCAAAGCTCTGCAGCAAGAGAAGTACAGCAGGCCTAAGAGCAAGAGGTGTGGAAAAATCAAGCCATGGTTGCTTGAATTCAAAGCTACATATATTAAAAAATTCCAAAATTCAACAAAAGCACTTAATGCTTTTAGAATAGTTTTTAAGCACTTCACTGCTTATATAATGGCTAGAACACTTCAGTAAACAAGGAGACACGAATTGAGAGCCAGACATATGCTTGTAACATACTTGTAATCACTTGAAATTTTCAAAGAAATTCAAAATTCGAATTCTGAGTTTAAGCCTGTTTCAATACAAACTAAATATTCAAACACGTTCCCTGACCCTCACTAAACATAACCAGATCAATTGCAAGCCTTGAATCATCAAGAACACGTACCTACAGCTCACGGTTCGACCAAATATAAACCTATATAGATATCATCATATTGCATATTTAGCACGATGTAGTCATATATTTGAGCTTGGTTTGAGGTTCTGATCATTTCTGGATAGTTAATTGCAGTTTGGTTGCATATACACGAAGATACCATTCTAGGGTTCTTGAACTTTATTTTAGGGTTTTTCGTTTGAAGAAAAATTAGGCAAAATTAATGGCATATTTGAACTCAGTGAATCAAGCCAAATCAAATGGACATGTCGCGAAAAATTTCTATCCATGTCTACCCCTATTCGCTATTTTGCAGGTTTTAGGACTCATCTATTACATCGCTTTTCTCATAAAAACGATGTTAAATGTGTTGGAGAGAGGTTGAAGATGTTGAGGTGTCGTCACCTCATTGGACAGAGCGCGCGCGCGTTTTAAATTTAAAACTTTCTAATCCAGTGCTTTGCAGGTGTGTTGAGTGTCGTACGCCTTTGCTTCAGTGACCATCAGATCAACTTGCCAGCACATCCAACGCATCAAAACGCACACCCATATCATAGACTTCATTTAATACCACACAGGATTACTATTAATATATTTTTCTATTTTTATTTTAATTTCTTTGCAAAATTAATTTAAAATAGTTCCAAAAATCAAAACAATATAATAAAAATATTTTTAGGTTTCTAAAATAATCTATTATTTTTTGACATAAAATATTTTATTTTTTCTCAAATATTAAAATATTTTATATAATTAATTAGTATATATTTATATATTTTCTTTTTAATTATTTTTACCAATCAAAAAATCATAAAAAAATTGTTCTTTATATTAAATATAGTTTATATATTATAAGCTAATTTTGTACATATTTAGGATAATTTTCTATTTAAGTTTTAATTATTTGTGCAATTATTTGTATAATTATATGATTATTTAACTTAATAATTTCAAAAATCAATTTCAAAAATTCCAAAAAAATTAGTTTTGTCTTAAAATTAATCAACAAGCATTTTGAACATATTTCAAACTTAAATTTTAGGTTTAAATTAGATTTCTACCTTTTTCTCCATTTTAATTAAATTAATCATGCATTAATTCTAATTAAAGTCAATCATCAAAAAATCCAAAAAAATATTCCTTTTATTTTCTTGTAATTTAAATTCCTAGATTAAGTGTATAGGTTGTCAAATTCATGTAAATAGCGTAGTTTACATTTCCCGCACAATCGATGTAATAGCGTAGATTTATTCTCCGCATTTTACATTTCCGCATTTTAAATTCCAGCACATATAAAATTGCGTGTATGTCAAAGATAAAAAACTAAAGCGTTAGGTCACTAACTTCAAAAGATAAAATATCTGAATCAGAACACAATCACACTTGCACCTCTTAGGGTAATCCCTTTCACTCTTTTCAAAATCAAAATCGAATTCTACTGTTTCAAATACAAAATCGAACTTTTGTTTATATCCAATAAAAGGAGAATTTTCTAAAGGAAATAGGAAGAGACCTTATAAAATTAGGGTAGACCTCCTAATTGCTTGCTCAAATAAAAAACAAACAAATCTCTCATATATCATTGTTTTTCAAAATAAAACTTTCAAAAAAGACAATACTTTGTATATATTCAAACGAGGATCATTACGAAGTTAACGTTCTTTTTTTTCAAAACATCTTTTGGAAAGATAAAACACTTTGTATACATCCGCACAAGGATCATTACAAAGTCAATTTACAAAGGTATTTGAAACCACATACAAGCATTTCAAGGCAGAAAGAAAAGAGTCAGTTCGTGTATCTCTCCGCGAGAGGTACGGTAAAAAACTGAGGGCGACATCAATACAAGAAATCCTCTGAATAGCTAGGGGATTTAGCCAGGGGTAAAACTTCTCACAAATAAAATGAGGTTGTTTGGGGTTAAGCCCCTCGCAACACACCATTTAAAAAAAACACAATGCACATACCGTGGGGATACCTCTCGCAAACAAAAGAATAGGAAAATTTTGATTTTTTAAAATATGCATTGCGAGGGGCTACCCCAAGTAAAAAAAAGTGGCTCCAAAAAGTGTTTTTATTTGACAACTAACACTACACTCAACAAGGGGCAACCCCAAGGAAAATTTGGCACTAATTTTAGCGAGGGCAGCCCCTCTGAAAACAGACAACATTATCTTATCAACTGTTGCAGGAAGATTGCGCGTGCAGTCCCTATTTTCAAGATGACTATTAGCGAGGGGTCCCCCACGCCTATTTTGACCGTTTTAATTCTGAGGGGCTGACCCTCTCTGATTCCTTCCTTATTATTATTCGAATGTTCCACCAATACTCCATCTTCCTTTAATAAATACATCCATTTCAAACCCATCTCTCAAAATTTATGTTTCTCTCCTCTATTTCTAACAAAAAAAATCCCAATCCTCTCAACTTCTCAACAATATTATAATTTTGCAGGTAAAAATTCTCCTCTACTTCCTCTCAACAATACTATACACTCTTACTGATTTAATGTATATTCTAATTTTTGTTTTCTTTTTTATTTTTGATATAACAATTGAATCATATAAGACAAAATCTTGAAAGAAAACCCTGATATTTTGAAGGAAACCTTCAAAGTCTACCCCAAAGGTGTCTTCAAATAAGGTACACTTAAAATTTATAAATTTTTTATGTATGTGTTTATGATGGAATATATATATATATATATATATATATATATATATATATATATATATATATATATATATATATATATATATATATATATATATATATATATATATATATATATGTTGTTATATATAAATTTGTTGTGTTTGTTATATATAGATTTATTGTGTTTGTAAGCTGTTTTTTTATTTTTTTATTTTTTTAATATAACTTTTTTCGAAATAAATATTTTAATTATAATTTATTTATTTTAAAAAACAACATATTTATTGATGTAAAAAAATATATATTTATTGTTGACTTCTGATGCACATGGGGGCTCGTGTTGACTTCTGAATCCTTCATAAACTCCATTTTTCCATCTCTTTCTCGTCCTTACAAGCCTGCCATTAGTTCCTCTGATCGCATGCATTAACCTGGACAGTAACACTACCAAACAAAGCATAAAGAGATCCTTTTTTTCACAACTTTGAATCAATAAACGAAATGATACACGACAACACACAATCTCAATTGAAAACAAATAAAAATTGTCTCACCATGTTACTTACTAGAAATGGTGACCGATCAGTACAATAGAAGAAGAGTGTAAATTAAATTGCACTGATCCAAGTAAAATTATAAATTCAAAATTCAAAACATAAAAACATAAAAACGAGAACTAAATAAAACATGTAACTCCAAAGGTTCTCAAGATATAAAGTGAAAGAAAAATTCTTATTCTAATCTTTATGAATATGGTGTTAGTGAGCAACTTTTTTGTAATAATTAAAACAGATAAGATGGCAGTTTACCAAAGAGTACATCATAAGTGTTAGAAAGTATAGGATAAATATTTCTAGTATCGTCTCCTCAGGGATTGATGCGATATTATCGCCGTTCTACAGCTTAGTGTATTTTGAGTTAAGATTCTGGATGTTTGTAGTGTCATGAAAGATAAATAGCATGAAAAGAAATTAACGACAATAATTTAGGATTTAAAAACGGTTTGGTAAAACTGTGTCAAGATTAGTTTTCGTTAGCTTGCTTTTGTATATACTTTGATGATCATGTATATGAACATATCAATGATTAATACAACCACGTATCCTCTCGATACTGTTTATCTCTAAAGCAGTGTCGTGATTGTTATTATATTAACCGTCAGATGATCTCTCATGCTGACAGTTGACATAATAACCTTTAAAGTTTGATACAAGTGATTATCAACTCACAAATCTATCTCTAGAGTTTGATTGTTGATAGATGAATACCCTTTTGATCAAGATTTGAAACATATCTTTCAATAGTGTATCAAAACAACATATAAACATGAGTACAAAGATATTCACCATATATTAATCACCAATAAGATTCATATACAAAAGATCAAGCTAAATACATACTCTACAAGCTAACTACCTCTAATCTTGACACATGAGGAGTTTAGCTATCCATAGCTTCAACAACAAACATCAACACAAGACCTCCTAACATAGAAATTCAAAGATGATGAAGAAAAATGCTTGAGAAATCTTGAAGATTTATGAGTTTTTCTCTCCTCTTATCTTGCCCTAGAGTGTATGGTTGGTAAGAATGAAAAGAACAAGATAAGGATCCCTCAAAAATATCTCTAAGTGCCTAAAAGTAGCCACTTGAAAAAGTACCGCCGCTTAGCGCCCAGACTGCCGCTAAGCGGAGCACCAAAAATATCTGCTTCCACGCTGGAGACCGCTAAGCGGGCTGAGGCCGCTAAGCGGGACTTGCTGAGCACAAATTTTCTTTTCGCCCCTGGAAAGCGCGCTTAGTGGCCGCTGAGCGGCCCTTGCTGAATCAAACTTCTTCATTGAGCCTCCAAACTTGCTCCAAAATGCATCCTTACCTCCTAGTACTTCCCAAAATGCATAGAACCTACAAAAAACATAAGAAAAGCTTAAAAATACTATATTTACTGCTAAACTCGATTTTATTTATTAACACGATTACGAACCGAAATTAAATAGAAAAGTAATGAGAAAAGTTATCAAAATACCACAAAAGTTTATCAACAAATATCCACATTTTGGATTCTAACAACTCTCCCCAACTTTGACCATTGTTTGTCCTCAAACAAGAACAACTCAACAAGCACAAACAAAATAATATTTACAAGGTTAGCAACATAAAGAGAATGGTTCAAACTTGACTTACATGCATGCTCCATAACCATCCCTTGCTTGTACAAGATCAAACATGAATATGAGATAGGTTCTAAATACAAACACTTCACCACACTTGCATTTATCAAAATGATGTTCAAACTTGAATCACCTACAATCAACTTCAAAAATGAAGGACAAAGTGCTATAATCATGTTAGCACAAGGGACTTATCACTCTCCCTAGCAATTATGCACATTCAAGACAATTCATACATTCATCTAAACTAAGTAACAAAAGTGATAGAAACAAAGATCACGAGGACTTTTTCGGTTGTAACTTGACTTGGTTCCAAACAAGTGTCTTTTCTACATGGCCAATGAATCAAAAAGGAACAATCGCATGAAGAGCATTTATTGAATCACACTATTTACACAAACATTCTTATTTCTCCCTTTTGACTTTACAACACTACAATGCATTCTTTCTTTTATCTTTGATTTTTCAAAATATTGTAATTTTTCTTTTCTTTTTCAATTCATTTTTTTCTTTGTTATGAATGCATTGTTCTATTATACCACCATTTCCTTTCTTTCTTTTTCTTAAGTAAACTCCTCTCCCCAACTTTGAACAATTCAATAATTCAACACAATTATGCTCTTCATTTAAGATTTAAGTACAATAGGGTTAAGTGTGTACCAAAGAAAATATTTTCCAAGTGAGTCAAAAGTTTTCTTTATTTTCTTTTCTTCAACAAACTCAATAAGGGAATACTTACTAGCTTGTCGGTTCTCATTCGACTCACTTGGCAACATCAAAATTTAAGGCTCAAAATTGGTTTCAATTGATCACACTCTCACATGTGGCCTTTTGGAAGGTGGTTTTTCTCGTACTACACAAAAACATTGCCTCGATCACTTCTAAGTTCTAACACTTTAAACAAAGCAGATTAAGCATGAATCGTCCCAGTTAACACCAATTGCTAGCACACACAAATTTATAGTACACAATGGAAAGTCCTCTCACTATGTAGTTATGTCCTAACTTGATTCAAATATGAACAAAATCTTTCAAATGCAAAGTGATGACAAGTTTTTGTATAAAGCACCTAAATCATATTCACACTAATATCTACAAAGCAAGAAAATCGTTACCTTAGCATGCACCGCATCAAGAGCATTATCATCACCATCCAACTTTGATGTTACAACTCTTTGATGAAACTTTGCTTGCTTGAGTTTTCTATTCATCACAAGGACAAACAACAAAATTTTCTTATAATTACTAATTTTATATTAAAACATAATTACTACTATTATTAAAACATACTTACTACTATTATATTATTAATACTATCATAATATTACTAGTACTATTTACTCTAATTATATTATATAACTACACACACACTTAACATTATAACAAAAACACCAAATATAACACACACCTAATATGATATAATATATTAGAGACAAATTGCCAATGGCAAATGCCTCAAAAATGTCTTAGTAGCACCATTTGCTACTTCATTACAACAAAAAAAACACACATCCCTAAGGATGGTAACAAAACAATCTAACTAAAACTAAATATTCAACACAAAATTAAAATACTACTAAAAAAACACAATAAAACACAACAACATCACCACAAAAGTATCATCACTCATCACCATCTTCCTCTCCTTCTTGATTTCCTCCTTCACCTTCCTCTTCATTAGCTCCTCCCCCATCCCTAAAGAATGGCCTATCCTCCGGATAGTTACAAATGGCCTCATACTGCTCATTTGTAGTAAACGATGTCACACTGGAAGGATCACTCATCTTCAGGTACAAGCGGTGCAAAGAGTCATGAATGGTCGCTTCCGACCTACGCAAAGCATCCATATAATCCCAACTGTACCTGCACGCCATTTGTTGATTATACTTTGCCGGGTCGGCAGGAGGAGCTACTGCTACCGGTTGTGGCTGAAAACGACCCCTCGCTCTTGGCCTTGGAGAACAAAACCGAACAACATAAGCATCATCCACCTTACTAGTAATAGCCATCTGAACCTCATCTGGAATCTCCACTCTAGCCCTCATGCACAATCCCATAATCATAGCAGGATAAGGGAGTTAGCCAGCAAGTCGACTCCCTAAAGCATGCCCACTAGAAGCCACCTCTCGCATCTCCTCAGAAATAATCTGAGCAATGTCAATTTCAATACCTGTCATCATAGCAAAGAACAAACAAGAGTTAGCTAATGTGAGGTCACTGTTGTGGCTCTTTGGCTTCAAGTTGTTTAGAAGCAAGGTCAGGTAGAGTTAAGCCTTCCTATTCATGTTCCCACGGTCCATCTTCACTGGTATGCCAGCCGGGTTAAGAGAAAAACCACGACTCTCAAAAGAAAGGACCTCTGCAACTTCTTACATATTCCATTGCCTTCCTCTATGCATCCTTGCATACTCACAACCATTTTCAGGAAAAGGAATTGGATCACCAAGGTAAGAACTAATAGCAGCGCGATTGAATGAAATGACTCTCCCCCTCACAACTGTTTTGCGCACATACTTTGTATCTTCCGTAGGCATTGCATTCGCATAAAACTCCCTCACAATATCAACATTAATGTGAGTGTTCGGCTGAAGAAGAACATCCCACCTACGGTTGTGCATGTCTTCCACAAATTGCCTATACTCCCCATTAGGCTTGAGGTCAAAGATTTTCTCCGGTAAAATTTTTCTTCCGCACAATCTTCCAAACCATTCTTGATACTCAGCACTCAAAAACCTTGCATTGTCAAATTGGGGTGCATCGGGAACGGGAGCTTGTCCAGAACTAGAGCCTGGGAATCGTCCTCTTTTGCTTCGGCTTTGGCGAGAAGTCATCTGCACATTGCAACAAAAAGCACACCACACTGTTAACCACATAATATTGCAGTTAAACATAGCTAACTAATGGTGCTGGACCCAACTTTGAATGCCTGAACTGAACTGAACCAGAAACAGAAACATTTTTCTGTCGTCAGCATCAGCCGCTTAGCGGGGTGACGGCCGCTTAGCGGCCCTGCGATTTCTCAGAAAAATTCTGCAGAAACGCAGACTGATATGCCTTGCCCAAAAATATACTTACTTCAATTCTTCCTGCAACAAGATGGCAACCAGTGATGAATGCTAACACTAACTCTACTCCTAATCACTAAACTAACCTAATTTTTCACAAACTAGGGTTCTTAACACCCATTCCCGAAATCAATTCACAAAAACAACAACCTAATCCCAATCTAAACCTAAAATCTATATATATGAACATATCTAAACATCAACTACTATTACCATCAATTTACAAAAACTTTTACAAAGAAAATAACAAAACATTTACCTTGCAAACACAAATGAAAGAGATACTTGATGGAAATAACTTGAACACAAGAACTTCCTTCCAATGATGGATGCAAAGATTGAGTTAGGAAAAGAGGGAACTTGAAAACACTTGAAAATTTTGGGGAGAAATGAGGTGGCTATGGTTTCTGGCCGCTCAGCCCCTCATAACCTGTTTTTCTTTTAATCTGGGCCGGGTCAGACCCTCTGGCCCACTAAATTTTTTTCTGCATTTTTGTTTGGCCGCTTAGCAGCGTGACGGCCGCTTAGCGGTATCAGTAAAATTCAGTTTTCTGCAGAATTCTCAGCAGTCCCCCAAGCCCCGATTTTTCCCGACTTTCCTAACAGTAACAACACACACAAAGCATAAAATACTTACAATGTTGGGGTGCCTCCCAACTAGTGCTTTGTTTAACGTCGGTTAGCTCGACGGTCCGAGGCGGCTTTACGGATCAAAAATCGGAACGGATTCTGAACTTCGATCGACTTCACCACCAAGATACGGCTTGAGTCTTTGGCCATTCACAGTCCAACTTTCATTTGTCGTCGGATTTTCAAGCACAACCGCTCCATAGTCTTTTACTTCCTTGATTCGGAACAGACCCGACCACTTCGACTTTAATTTGCCCGGAAACAACTTTAACCTTGAATTAAACAATAGAACCATTTGGCCTTCTTTGAAATCCTTCTCCACAATCTTTTTATCATGATACCCCTTCACTTTCTCCTTGTAGATTTTGTTGGATTCATAGGCTTGTAATCGCAATTCTTCCATTTCAAGCAATTGCAATCTTCTCATTTCACCACTTGCCTTAGGATCAAAGTTAAGCAACTTCAAGGCCCAAAATGCCTTATGCTCCAATTCCACAGGTAAATGACAACTCTTCCCGTAAACCATTTGAAACGGAGTAAAACCAATCGGTGCCTTGTATGCCGTACGGTAAGCCCATAAAGCATCATCCAACTTTTGTGACCAATCCTTTCTTGATGAAGAAACAGTTTTTTCCAAGATTCTTTAATTTCTCGGTTGGAAACTTCGGCTTGACCATTAGCTTGTGGATGATAAGCCGTTGTTACCTTGTGCTTCACACCATATTGTTGTAAGACTTTTTCCAGTTGTGTGTTGCAAAAATGTGAGCCACCATCACTAATGAGAATCCTTGGTGTTCCAAACCTTGTAAAAATGTTTTTCTTCAAGAACTTGATTACGGTCTTTCCATCCGCCTTCGGACATGCTATTGCTTCCACCCACTTTGAAACATAATCAACCGCAACCAAAATATACTCACAACCAAAAGACGAAGGAAATGGTCCTACAAAGTCTATTCCCCAACAATCAAACACTTCCACTTCTAACATGTTTGTCAATGGAATTTCATTCCTTTTGCTCATTCCACCACTTCTTTGACAATTGTCACAACTTTGTGCATGCAAGTAGGCATCTTTGAATAACGTCGGCCAATAGAACCCGGATTGAAGAACTTTTGTCACCGTTCTTTGTCCACCATAGTGTCCACCATAAGGTGAGTTATGACAATGCCACAAGATTCTCATTGCTTCTTCCCTTGTCACACATCTACTTAACACACCATCCACACCAATTTTGATTAAGTATGGATCATCCCACACATAGAATTTGGCATCATGAAGGAACTTCTTTGTTGCACTTTTACTCCAATCTTCCGGTATCCATCCCGATGCCTTGTGATTAGCCATGTCAGCAAACCACGACCTTTCTTCCACCATGAACAACTTTTCATCCGGGAATTATTCCAAAACCTCTTCTTCTTTGTTTGTTACCTCCTCATTCACCAACCTTGACAAATGACCCGCCACCAAGTTTTCTGCTCCTTTCTTGTCTCTAATTTCTAAGTGGAATTCTTGTAGCAACAATATCCACCTGATGAGCCTTTGTTTTGAATCCGTCTTGGTAAGCAAATACTTCATCGCTGCATGGTCAGTGTAAACAACAATTTTCTAACCAATTAAGTAGGACCTAAATTTTTCTAATGCATATACAATAGCTAGTAGTTCTTTTTCAGTTGTTGCATAATTAACTCCTACCTCATTAAGAACCTTACTAGCATAATGTATAGCATGAAAATTTTTTCCTTTCCTTTGACCCAACACCGCTCCTACCGCATAATCACTAGCGTCACACATTAGTTCAAAATCAAGTTTCCAATCGGGCGCTATGATTATGGGTGCGGTAGTCAATTTTTGTTTCAATTCATTAAAAGCTAAAAGGCATGCATTATCAAAAACAAAAGACTTATCTTTGTTGAGCAAGTTGCTCAAAGGCTTTGCAATCTTTGAGAAGTCCTTGATAAATCTTCTATAGAATCCCGCATGGCCTAAGAAGCTTCGAATTCCTTTGACATTTGTTGGCGGTGGCAACTTTTCAATAACCTCCACTTTTGCTCGGTCGACTTCAATTCCTTTGGAAGAGACTTTGTGACCAAGAACTATGCCTTCGGTAACCATGAAATTGCATTTTTCCCAATTGAGGACCAAGTTGGTTTCAACACATCTTTTCAACACGGCATCCAAATTCTTCAAACAAAGATCAAATGAAGCTCCAAAAACGGAGAAGTCATCCATGAAAACTTCCATTGTCTTTTCTATGAAGTCCGAGAAGATAGCTTGCATACATCTTTGGAAAGTGGCCGGTGCATTACACAATCCAAACGGCATTCGCCTATAAGCAAAAATTCCAAAGGGACAGGTGAACGCCGTTTTCTCTTGATCTTCCGGATTGACCGAAATTTGGTTGTATCCGGAATAGCCATCCAAGAAACAATAAAACTCTTGACCCGATAACCTTTCCAACATTTGGTCCATAAAAGGTAAAGGGAGGTGATCTTTCCTAGTAGCTTGGTTAAGCTTTCGGTAATCAATACACATCCTCCAACTCGTCACGGTCCTTGTCGGAATCAACTCATTCTTGTCATTTGTGATCACGTTCATTCCTCCTTTCTTCGGTACCACTTGGACTGGACTCACCCATGCACTATCGGAAATAGGATAAATCATTTCGGCTTCCAATAGTTTCACCACTTCCTTTCTTACAACTTCTTTCATTGTAGGATTCAACCGGCGTTGAGGTTGAGCTACCGGTTTAAAATCCTCCTCCATCATAATTTTATGCATACAATAGGCCAGACTAATTCCTTTTAGATCGGAAAGAGCCCATCCTATCGCCTCCTTGTTAGCTTTCAACACATGAATTAATTTCTCTTCCTCCTTCTTTGACAATGAACCACTAATGATCACCGGCTTCTTACCACCTTCTTCAAGAAAAACATATTTCAAATGGGGTGGTAACATCTTCAATTCTAATTTAGTTTCCTCCACCTTTGGCTCATCTTTCAACTCCTCCATCTTTACTTCAAAAGGACTTATCTCTTCAAAAACATCAAGATCTCGTAAACACTCTTCAATCACTTTTTCTTCTTCTTCATTGAGAACATCAAGAGCTTTGGTTAATGTTTTCTCAAGAGGATTGAACACATGAGCTCTACTTTCAACTTGCATGATAACTTCCTCCATAGCATCAATTCTAAAACAATCACTTGTATCATTTGGATGTTTCATTGCTTCCGAGAGATCAAAACACACTTCCTCATCTTGGAACCTCAATTTCATCAAACCATCATCAATGTCTATCATCATCCTTGCCGTCTTCATAAAAGGTCTTCCTATAATCAATGGGGTATCAACATCTTCCTCCATATCAATGACAACAAAATCAACTGGAAAAAAGAACTTGTCAACTTTCACAAGTAAATCTTCCGCTATCCCAAAAGGCATAGTTGTAGACTTATCGGCCAATTGAAGTGTCATTCTTGTATTTTTCATATCAACAATGCCTAACCTCTTGACCATGGATAAAGGAATCAAATTGATACTTGAACCCGTGTCAACCAAACCTCTTCCAATATGAATGTCACCAATAGTAACCGACAAAGTAACTCTTCCCGGATCTCTTTCCTTCCTTGGTAAAGTACTTTGAATGATGGCACTACATTTAGCATCTAGGACAACCGTTTCAGGCTCAGTGTAACTTCTTTTCTTTGTGAGGATGTCCTTCATAAACTTGGCATATTTTGGCATTTGCTCTAAAGCTTCACCAAAAGGAATATTAATTTGCAATTGCCTAAATATGTCAAGAAAACGAGCATATTGCCTCTCGTTATCTTTCTTTGAGGGAGCATGAGGGTAAGGTAAATTACGAACGGGAGGACTCATAAATTTCTTCTTTCCTTCTTTAATCTTTCTCTTTTTCTCTCTATTTTTTTCTTTTTCTTCCTCACTTTTTTCTTCACTCTCATTTTCAACTAAGACTCCCTCATTTTTCTTTGGTTCTACTTCACTTTCTACCTCTTTCTCCTTTTCTATCCTAACTTCCTCCTCCTCAACCTCCTTCTCCACTTCACTTTCAAGCACCCTCCCACTCCTAGTTACAACCGCTTTGCAATGCTCCTTAGGATTGGTTTGAGTGTTTGCCGTGAATGATGGTCCGGTTTGCTTCTCGGCGAGTTGTTTCGCAAGTTGGCCGACTTGAGTCTCTAAATTCTTTATTGCCGCTTCATTACTCTTTTGATTCGCCATTGATGCTTGCATGAATTGATTTAGAGTCCCCTCCAACTTTGAAGGCTTGTCTTGAGAAGGTGGTTGTTGTTAATAAGGACTTTGTCTTTGTTGATAATTATCTTGTCTCCACCCTTGGCCATATTGTGGTGCATTAGGCCTTTGTTGGTATCCACCTTGTTTTTGGTAAGGAGCTTGTCTTTGTTGATAGCCTCCTTGATTTTGATTCGCCATGTAATTCACTTCATTCACCAGTGGACAATATCCGGTAGGGTGGTCTCCACTACAAAGCTCACATGAAGCAACTTGTTTGTTCTTGTTAGGATCATGTAATTCCTTGAGTTGTTGAGGTAACCTTGCCATTTGTTTTGTAAGCTCCTCCACTTGTTGAGAAAGAAGCTTGTTCTGAGCAAGAATAGCATCATTAGTTCCTAATTCAATAAGCCCCGGTTTCTTTTGAACAACTCCTCGGTTATGTTGCACCTGATGATCATTTCTGGCCATTTTCTCAATTATCTTTATTGCCTCCTCTGCTGTCTTAGCCATTAAGGAACCTCCAGCTGTAGCATCTAGCAGAAGCTTAGGTTGTGGTTGTAAGCCATTACGAAAAATGTGAATCTGAGTGAGTTCATCAAATCCATGACTAGGACACTTTCTCAACAATGACTTATACCTTTCCCATGCCTCATTGAGAGTTTCATTCACACCTTGAGAGAACACTGAAATTGTTGTTTTTGCTTCAAGTAACCGTGACTGAGGGAAGAACCTATCAAGAAACTTTTCTTCTAACTCATTCCATTTTGTCATGGTTTGAGTGGGTTGGTCTAGATACCAATCCTTTGCTTTGCTGATCAAGGAGTGAGGGAATAATCTCTTAAACACCTGCTCTTCCTCTCTTTCAGGGCCTCCGACTGCTCCGGCAATTTCATAAAACTTTGTCAAGTGTGTATATGGGTCCTCATGGTCAAGACCTGCAAAGGGACTAGCATAAAGTAGCTGAAGAATGCCAGTCTTCATTTCAGAATTTCTTGCATTGGTGTCATTTCGTGCAAACTGGGCTGCTCTTCTTAGACTGTTAGCACATGGTTCTCTAGGAGGTGGTGGTGGTGGGTCTTGTTCTCCATGCCCTGCCATCTCTTCTTCTATAACTTGTGGTGCTGATGAAGTAGTAGCTTCTTGGGCTAATCTTCGTTCTTTGGCTAGTTTCCTTCTTCTCCTGGTTTTACTGTTCAATCTCCTTGCAGTTCTTTCAATTTCTGGATCAAAAAGAAGCTGATCTGCTGGTACACTCCCACGCATAAACCAGAGCTGAAACACTAACCAAAAAGTGAGCAAAGACTAGGCAATAATAATAATAATTATACTCAAAACACACAAAAACTATTGCTATGCTTATAATATCTTAACGCCAATCCCCGGCAACGGCGCCATTTTGTTAGAAAGTATAGGATAAATATTTCTAGTATCGTCTCCTCAGGGATTGATGCGATATTATCGCCGTTCTACAGCTTAGTGTATTTTGAGTTAAGATTCTGGATGTTTGTAGTGTCATGAAAGATAAATAGCATGAAAAGAAATTAACGACAATAATTTAGGATTTAAAAACGGTTTGGTAAAATTGTGTCAAGAATAGTTTTTGTTAGCTTGCTTTTGTATATACTCTGATGATCATGTATATGAACATATCAATGATTAATACAATCACGTATCCTCTCGATACTGTTTATCTCTAAATCAGTGTCGTGATTGTTATTATATTAACCGTCAGATGATCTCTCATGCCGACAGTTGACATAATAACCTTTAAAGTTTGATACAAGTGATTATCAACTCACAAATCTATCTCTAGAGTTTGATTGTTGATAGATGATTACCCTTTTGATCAAGATTTGAAACATATCTTTCAATAGTGTATCAAAACAACATATAAACATGAATACAAAGATATTCACCATATATTAATCACCAACAAGATTCATATACAAAAGATCAAGCTAAATACATAATCTACAAGCTAACTACCTCTAATCTTGACACATGAGGAGTTTAGCTATCCATAGCTTCAACAACAAACATCAACACAAGACCTCCTAGCATAGAAATTCAAAGATGATGAAGAAAAATGCTTTAGAAATCTTGAAGATTTATGAGTTTTTCTCTCCTCTTCTCTTTCCCTAGAGTGTATGGTTGGTAAGAATGAAAAGAACAAGATAAGGATCCCTCAAAAATATCTCTAAGTGCCTAAAAGTAGCCACTTGAAAAAGTACTGCCGCTTAGCGCCCAGACTGCCGCTAAGCGGAGCACCAAAAATATCTGCTTCCACGCTGGAGACCGCTAAGCGGGCTAAGGCTGCTAAGAGGGACTTGCTGAGCACAAATTTTCCTTTCTCCCCTGGAAAGCGCGCTTAGTGGCCGCTGAGCGGCCCTTGCTGAATCAAACTTCTTCATTGAGCCTCCAGACTTGCTCCAAAATGCATCCTTACCTCCTAGTACTTCCCAAAATGCATAGAACCTACAAAAAACATAAGAAAAGCTTAAAAATACTATATTTACTGCTAAACTCGATTTTATTTATTTACACAATTACGAACCGAAATTAAATAGAAAAGTAATGAGAAAAGTTATCAAAATACCACAAAAGTTTATCAACAAATATCCACATTTTGGATTCTAACAATAAGCAGCAAGATTCTCACACAGGATAAATTTTCTCTTAATTCTCAAGTGTTTAGGTTAATTGTTTACACTCAAAGCACAACATGAAAGGTAGTATTACCATAAGTTTAACATCTAAAATTGTAATACATGCACACAAAGATCAAAAGGGCTTTTATTCCGGCTGTAGCTTAACCAAGGTCAGGGTGAGATGAATCTTAAGGGGTACTAGCCTAAGATTCAAAGAGACAAAAGTAACTTGAAAGAAACTGTAGGAGTTGAATTACAAAAGATTTCATTCACTTTCAACAACAACTCTATAATAATTGTTTTTCGCTTCTCTTTTCACATTTAATTCTTTCTTTTTTCCAGAAAGAACATGTATTCACATCCTTCTCTTTTTTTTCCCATTTTTCTATTTCTCACCTTTTTAAAATTTGTTTTTCTGCCAACTTTTTGAATCAGATATCACAACTATAATTATTCAACCCACACAACTCTAAACAAGACTCTTTCAACCCTTTGAATAGGACGATGACATTGTTTTTCACTTTTTGACTTGTAATGAGTTTGAACCAAAGAATGGGATAAATAGGTTCAAGGGGTTTTCAAACAAGGAATGATATTATTCAGGGTTGGCTTTTTGACTAAGTTGCTTAAAATATAATAGAAACAACTTGTCTTTTTCATATCAGTGTGCACAAGTAAATAATTTTTTTTAACAAGAGTAAATTCAAGTTCTAGAGACTAATAAACATGAGTGAAATCACATAAAAAAAAAGAGATGGATTTTTTAAATATTATCCAATATTATATTCAAAATCTCATAAGGGTAATGATCTACCCTAAATGATGCATAATTTAGATCCTAATCCTACTTAACATACCAAGAATGTACAACAAGTCACTCACATCACACCATAATTTTAAGTAAATTGATTAAAATAAAATAATTTTTAATATCAATTTGCTTTTTTAGGCCATTGTCTATTTCTTTTTTAGCCTACCCAAGGTTTGTTCGGTTGCATTCGTTTTGTTGGATTAAAATGCACAATTTGATTAATGAATAGGTAAAATAGTTTTGCATAAAAACTCAACTTTCATGATTAATAATGCATCGAAGGCAGTAATTAAAAATCGCAAATCCTTTAATTAACCAACAAATCTAACCTCAAAATACATTTAGCAAAGTGAAATATAGAAAGTTAAACTAATATATAAAACCATCAACCATACCTTTCCTTCTCATCAAACCTCAAACCATCTTCTCATCTCAATACAATCCATCAAGTTATCATCAACAATGGCTTTCTCCAAATCATTCATGATTGCTCTACTTGTTGTTGCAACAATGTCAAGCATGAACGTCGAAGCCCGTCGCCTTCTTCACACAACCACATCAAAACCATCTATGCCAGAGGTAATTCCATCATTGCCTAAGGGAAGTCTTCCACCATTGTACACTTCCATTCCATCTCTTCCAAAGCACACCATGCCATTTCCCAGCTTTCCTTTCACTGATCCAACAATTGAGATTCCACCAGTTTCAGCTCCAACTCCTGCTCCAGTATCCAATACTCCCATTCCCAAATCAAGCCTTTCTTTTTACAACTTCTTCCCATTTTTCTCACGAACTCCTTCAACCATTAATCCATAAACAGTTCTATAAGTTGTGATAATTTTAATTTAGTAGAAAAAAACTTGTTAAGTTGGTTAAAAACATATTTTTAGAACATGAGTTGGATATATTTGAGTCCCAACTATATCACCTTCATTCTTTGATATTTTGACGCTTTGACAACAACAATGGTTGATGCAACTTGATGATTTGGGGTTGATGATTCTTAGATTGTGATTGACTCCGAGAGAGATTTTAATTCTTCTCGTTTCTTTCTTATGTATTTCCCATTTTTTGAGGTTTGTATGTAAGTTACTATAATATTATGTATATGTACTAACTATGATAATTATTATATCTATTGCTCAAATAAATATATATGTTATTCTTATTTTTGCTTTGTGCTTGAGGTTTGAGTTGTTATAGTCATATACAGTTTAAATCTCATTCTTGGAGAATTACCTGTTAGATTCTAGACTCTAGAGATAGATTTAGGTCTAATATTCACAATGGGTATCAAAACTTAATGCTTTCGTGTTGTTTGAGTTGTGTGAGACATCGCCGACGAGAGTAATACGATTGTTCGCTCAACTATGCATTAGAGATAACCTATTTGTGAGCGATACGTGATAATATTGATGAGTGATTTATATTGCTACAATTGATCAGTATGTTTAAGTATTTGACGGGTAGTTGAAATTCAATCCCGAGAGTTCTCTCATATCCAAAGAATGTATTTATTTTCTGTTCATATGTTTTTTTCACTTTACTTTTAAACCATTCAGCCCAAGTTTAGAAATGTGGAAACTATTGAACGAAATTCTTTCCCTCGTATTGATCCTTGTGGAGGCGATAAAACTCGGAATACTTCCAATCGTTTACTTGCCTCTTTACCGCTTCAACAACACCATTGATAAGTCCATAAATCCAAACACTGTGGTAGTTCTCTTGGTAAAAATAATTAAGCATGATTTACTAAGAATTAGCTAACTTTGTGACAAAGGTAACAATGTAACATTTGATTCTTCTGGCTGCATGGTCATAAATCAAAGTCAAAAGAAACTCTATTTACTAGCTCAAGAAGTGAAAAAACCTAGACAATGAATTTGTATAAAATTCCTTCAAATGATGTATGTCTCCCAAGTAACGAGGATGAATATTGGCTATGACATTTGAGAATGACACACATCCACAAGGACCACTTAAACAAGTTGGTTCGCTAATATCTCGTAGATGGCCTGCCAAACTTAGATTTTAAAATAAAATAAAATAATGTGATGCATGCATAAAGGGAAGCAAGTAAGAGCCTATTTTAAATTTAAAAATATAGTTTTTACTTATCGGCTCTTACTACTGCCTCACGTGAACCTCTTTGGCTCATCTAGAAATGTAAGTTTAGGTTGAAACGTCCATGCTCTGGTTATATTCGATGATAACTCTCGATATACTTGAACAAAATTCTTATCTAAAAAAAGAGGCGCATTAGCTGCCTTTCAAAAAATGGTCTAAGTTATCCAAAAAAAAAAGGAGTAAGGATCACAAATTTAAAAACTGATCATGGCGAAGAAATCTAAAATGAGGAATTAAAACAATTTTGCAAGGAGAATCGTATTCGGCATACCATTTCCAATCCACAAACTCCCCAACAAAATTGGGGTAGCAGAGAGGAAAAACAGATCTCTAGTAGAGCTTGCAAAGACGATGCTCAATAAGACCAATCATCCTAAATACCTATGGGTTGATGTTGTAAATATTGATTGGTATGTTATGAATCATGTCTAGATATACAACCAATTCGAAAACAGACTCCATATGAGCTATACAAAGGAAGAAAGCCAAATATCTCTCACCTACATGTCTTTGGATGCAAATCCTTTATCCATAATAACACGAAAGATAACCTTAGAAAATTCGACGCAAAAGATGATGAAGTCATATTCATAGTATATTCCATTATGAGAAAAACGTTTGGAGTCTATAACATAAAAACTAAAACAACCAAAGAATCAATTCATATTACCTTTGTTGAATCTAACCCCAAACATGTAGAATTAGAAATTATTGATTATGCATGTATCATGTGAAAGACAAGTCTAGAGGATGATAAAGATCTAAACTAAGAGAAGAATGAAAATCAAGTCATAGAAGAAGAACTAGTTCCGGTTCCAACCCTAGACACTCCACAGGAAAATCGAGATCTCTCAAAAGAATAGAGACGAACAAACATTCATCCAATTCAAAATGTTATTGGAGATATACCCAAAGGAGTCAGCACTAGATGATCACTCAATAAGGTATGTGGTTTTGTAGCTTTTGTTTCATAAATTAAGCCAACGAGAATTGGCAAAGCTATAGTTGATGTACATTGGTCTCTTTCTATGCAAGAAGATTTAAATAAATTTGAACAAAGCAGCATTTGGGAACTTGTTCCCAAAGCTTCAACTAATCTAGTGATTGGAACCCGAAAGGTCTTTCGCAGCCATATGGATGAAGATGTCAACGTTTTAAGAAAAAAATCCATACTAGTTGCAAAAGGATACAACTAATAACAGGGAATTGATTTCGATGAAAACTATGCTCTTGTAGCTAGATTAGAAGCCATAAGGATGTTATTAGCATTCTCGTGCATCATGAATTTCAAATGGATGTATACGTACATTTCTATATGGTTACATTCAAGAGGAGGTATTTGTTTATTAACCTCCAAGTTTAACCAACCATACTTTTCTAGACCATGTCTTCAAGCTTAAGAAGCACTATGCATTATAAAACAAGCTCACAGAGCATGGAATGATCATTTAAGTAAATTTTTGCTCAAAAATAAGTTTCAAAAATGACAAGTTGATAAAACTCTTTTCATTAAGAAAACTGAGCATGTAATTTTTTTTAGTTCAAATCCATGTTGATATCTTCGTAGCTACTAACGAATCCTCGTGCAAGGAATTCTAAAAAATAATGCAGAATAAGTTCGAAATATCTATAGGGGAAGAACTAAAATACTTTCTATGACTTCCAATCCATCAAACAAAAGGAAGAAAATTTATAAATAAAACTAAATTCTTTAAGATGTTATATATAAAAAATTATTATTCATACGTGAGATTGCGACAAATGTTTTATGACAAATAAATTAATTCAATTAATTATATTTTAGATATTTTTAAAATAATTATAATAAGAAATATGAAAATATGAATTATAGTTTTTCATAAAATAATACTTAAGACATTGACATATTTTATAAAATTATAACTAGTAAGATACCCGTACGAGATATTGTATAAAATGTATTTTGACACATGTAAATTTGAAGTGAGTTGACTTAATTATAAATGAACAATAATCCTATAAATTCAATAGTATAAATAATCATACAAAAAAAGAATCCATGAGATGGAAAAAAATGAAATTTTAACTTTTGACCATAAATTTTTCTCTCAAATAAAGGTAATTGTGGATAAATTTAAATAGATATTGTGTTGATAATGACCCGTGAGAAATAAAATTTATTTGATGCGATACAAAATGTATTTAAAATGGAAATAAGAATGTGTGGGAAAATTAATGTGAGAGAAATTTGAAATTTTAATAAAGAGAGAGAATGTGTATCTTGAGGGAAAAAGTTGATCAATTAGGTCAATAAACAAATGACACTTATAGGACAATATGATATGGACAAGAGTTTGAATTGAGAAATTTGTTATTTACATATAAACCCTTTTACAAGTGTAATAATTTTGAGCAAATGATAATTGAAGTAAAACAGGCAATTGATCTTTTATAGGTAGATAATAGACAATATTGATATATTTTAAAAAATAATTGACATTGACTAGTATTAAAAAATAAAATTAATATTTGTCATTGATAATAATAAAAAATATTTGTTATAAATACATTAAAAATATTAGACAAAAAATTGTTATTAATAATTATAAAAAAAAATAATATTTATAAATGATAAATAAAAATGTGGCAAGGCAATATTTTGTTATTGATTAATATAAAAAAACACCTAATACATTTTTTTAAATAATTGTAGAAAAATACAGGAAAAGTGTTTGTCATTGATACATAAATACAAATAAGTCAAATATTTCCTTGTCAAATATATGAAATAAATAATAAACTAATATATTAAATCCGTATAAATTAATCGTGACAAGGGATCTCCTTCTTTATAGATGTATTTCTTTTTCTAATTCTATTGATTGTGTTTTATGTGGTTTGGAGAGGGAATTGTTGGATCATATTATTCTTTTTTGTTGGGTGTCCGTTTTGATTTGGACGCACTACAAGAAATCCTCTGAATAGCTAGGGGATTTAGCCAGGGGTAAAACTTCTCACAAATAAAATGAGGTTGTTTGGGGTTAAGCTCCTCGCAACACACCATTTAAAAAGAAACACAATGCACATACCGTGGGGATACCTCTCGCAAACAAAAGAAGAGGGAAATTTTGATTTTTGAAAATATGCATTGCGAGGGGCTACCCCTAGTAAAAAAAGTGGCTCCAAAAAGTGTTTTTATTTGACAACTAACGCTACACTCAACAAGGGGAAACCCCAAGGAAAATTTGGCACTAATTTTAGCGAGGGGCAGCCCCTCTGAAAATATACAACATTATCTTATCAACTGTTGCAGGAAGATTGCGCGTGTAGTCCCTATTTTCAAGATGACTATTAGCAAGGGGTCCCCTACGCCTATTTTGACCGTTTTAATTCTGAGGGGCTGCCCCTCGCTGATTCCTTCCTCATTATTATTCAAACATTCCACCAATACTCCATCTTCCTTTAATAAATACATCCATTTCAAACTCATCTCTCAAAATTTATGTTTCTCTCCTCCATTTCTAATAAAAAATCCCAATTCTCTCAACTTCTAAACAATATTATAATTTTGCAGGTAAAAATTCTCCTCTACTTCCTCTCAACAATACTATACACTCTTACTGATTTAATGTATATTCTAATTTTTGTTTTATTTTTTATTTTTGATATAACAATTGAATCATATAAGACAAAATCTTGAAAGAAAACCTTGATATTTTGAAGGAAACCTTCAAAGTCTACACCAAAGTTGTCTTCAAATAAGGTACACATAAAATTTATAAATTTTTTATGTATGTGTTTATGATGGAAGTATATATATATATATATATATATATATATATATATATATATATATATATATATATATATATATATATATATATATATATATATATATATATATATATATATATATATATATATATATATATTGTATGTTGTTATATATAAATTTGTTGTGTTTGTTATATATAGATTTATTGTGTTTGTAAGCTGTTTTTTAATTTTTTTAATATAATTTTTTTTGAAATAAATATTTTAATTATAATTTATTTATTTTAAAAAACAACATATTTATTGATGTAAAAAAATATATTTATTGTTGACTTCTGATGCACATGGGGGCTCGTGTTGACTTCTGAATCCTTCAGAAACTCCATTTTCCATCTCTTTCTCGTCCTTACAGGCCTGCCATTAGTTCCTCTGATCGCATGCATTAACCTGGACAGTAACACTACCAAACAAAGCATAAAGAGATCCTTTTTTACACAACTTTGAATCAATAAACGAAATGATACACGACAACACACAAACTCAATTGAAAACAAATAAAAATAGTCTCACAGTGTTACCAAAGTAATGAATTTTTGTCAGATAAAACACAAATACTTACTAGAAATGGTGACCGATCAGTACAATAGAAGAAGAGTGTAAATTAAAATGCACTGATCAAATTCTCCCACACTTGAGTTTTTGCACTCCAAGTAAAATTATAAATTCAAAATTCAAAACATAAAAACGAGAACTAAACAAAACATGTAACTCCAAAGGTTCTCATGATATAAAGTGAAAGAAAAATTCTAATTCTAATCTTTATGAATATGGTGTTAGTGAGCAACTTTTTGTAACAATTAAAACAGATAAGATGGTAGTTTACCAAAGAGTACATCATAAGCAGCAAGATTCTCACACAGGATAAATTTTCTCTTAATTCTCAAGTGTTTAGGTTAATTGTTTACACTCAAAACACAACAAGAAAGGTAGTATTACCATAAGTTTAAAGAGAATCTAACATCTAAAATTGTAATACATGCACACAAAGATCAAAAGGACTTTTATTCGGGCTGTAGCTTAACCAAGGTCAGGGTGAGATGAATCTTAAGGGGTACTAGGCTAAGATTCAAAGAGACAAAAGTAACTTGAAAGAAACTGCAGGAGTTGAATTACAAAAGATTTCATTCACTTTCAACAACTCTATAGTAATTGTTTTCCGCTTCTCTTTTCACATTTAATTCTTTCTTTTTTCCAGAAAGAACATGTATCACATCCTTCTCTTTTTTTCCCCCATTTTTCTATTTCTCACCTTTTTAAAATTTATTTTTCTGCCAACTTTTTGAATCAGATATCACAACTATAATTATTCAACACACACAACTCTAAACAAGACTCTTTCAACCCTTTGAATAGGATGATGACATTGTTTTTCACTTTTTGACTTGTAGTGAGTTTGAACCAAAGAATGGGATAAATAGGTTCAAGGGGTTTTCAAACAAGGAATGATATTATTCAGAGTTGGCTTTATGACTAAGTTGCTTAAAATATAACAGAAACAACTTGTCTTTTTCATATCAGTGTGCACAAGTAAATAATTTTTTTTTAACAAGAGTAAATTCAAGTTCTAGAGACTAACAAACATTAGTGAAATCACATAAGAAAAAAAGAGATGGATTTTTTTAAATATTATCCAATATTATACTCAAAATCTCATAAGGGTAATGATCTACCCTAAATGATGCATAATTTAGATCCTAATCCTACTTAACATACCAAGAATGTACAACAAGTCACTCACATCACACCATAATTTTAAGTAAATTGATTAAAATAAAATAATTTTTAATATCAATTTGCTTTTTTAGGCCATTGTCTATTTCTTTTTTAGCCTACCCAAGGTTTGTTCGGTTGCATTCGTTTTGTTGGATTAAAATGCACAATTTGATTAATGAATAGGTAAAATAGTTTTGCATAAAAACTCAACTTTCATGATAAATAATGCATCGAAGGCAGTAATTAAAAATCGCAAATCCTTTAATTAACCAACAAATCTAACCTCAAAATACATTTAGCAAAGTGAAATATAGAAAGTTAAACTAATATATAAAACCATCAACCATCCCTTTCCTTCTCATCAAACCTCAAACCATTTTCTCATCTCAATACATTCCATCAAGTTATCATCAACAATGGCTTTCTCCAAATCATTCATGATTGCTCTACTTGTTGTTGCAACAATGTCAAGCATGAACGTCGAAGCCCGCCGTCTTCTTCACACAACCACATCAAAACCATCCATGCCAGAGGTAATTCCATCATTGCCTAAGGGAAGTCTTCCACCATTGTATACTTCCATTCCATCTCTTCCAAAGCACACCAGGCCATTTCCCAGCTTTCCTTTCACTGATCCAACAATTGATATTCCACCAGTGTCAGCTCCAGCTCCTGCTCCAGTATCCAATACTCCCATTCCCAAATCAAGCCTTTCCTTTTACAACTTCTTCCCATTTTTCTCACGAACTCCTTCAACCATTAATCCATAAACAGTTCTATAAGTTGTGATAATTTAAATTTAGTAGAAAAAAACTTGTTAAGTTGGTTAAAAACATATTTTTAGAACATGAGTTGGATATATTTGAGTCCCAACTCTATCACCTTCATTCTTTGATATTTTGACGCTTTGACAACAACAATGGTTGATGAAACTTGATGATTTGGGGTTGATGATTCTTAGATTGTGATTGACTCCGAGAGAGATTTTAATTCTTCTCGTTTCTTTCTTATGTATTTCCCATTTTTTGAGGTTTGTATGTAAGTTACTATAATATTATGTGTATGTACTAAGATAATATATTATATCTATTGCTCAAATAAATATATATATGTTATTCTTATTTTTGCTTTGTGCTTGAGGTTTGAGTTGTTATAGTCATATACAGTTTAAATCTCATTCTTGGAGAATTACCTGTTAGATTCTAGACTCTAGAGATAGATTTAGGTCTAAAATTCACAATGGGTATCAAAACTTAATGCTTTCGTGTTGTTTGAGTTGTGTGAGACATCGCCGACGAGAGTAATATGATTGTTCGCTCAACTATGCGTTAGACATAACCTTGTTGTGAGCGATACGTGATAATATTGATGAGTGATTTATATTGCTACAATTGATCAATATGTTTAAGTATTGGACGGATAGTTGAAATTCAATCCCGAGAGTTCTCTCATATCCAAAGAATGTATTTATTTTCTATTCATATGTTTCTTTTCACTTTACTTTTAAACCATTCAACCCAAGTTTAGAAATGTGGAAACTATTGAATGAAATTCTTTCCCTCGTATTGATCCTTGTGGAGGCGATAAAACTTGGAATACTTCCAATAGTTTACTTGCCTCTTTACCGCTTCAACAACACCATTGATAAGTCCATAAATCCAAACACTATGGTAGTTCTCTTGGTAAAAATAATTAAGCATGATTTACTTAGAATTAGCTAACTTTGTGACAAAGGTAACAATGTAACATTTGATTCTTCTGGCTGCATGGTCATAAATCAAAGTAAAAAAAAACTCTATTTACTAGCTCAAGAAGTGAAAATACCTAGACAATGAATTTGAATAAAATTCCTTCAAATGATGTATGTCTCCCAAGTAACGAGGATGAATATTGGCTATGACATTTGAGAATGACACACATCCACATGGACCACTCAAACAAGTTGGTTCGCTAATATCTCGTAGATGGCCTGCCAAACTTAGATTTTGAAAAAAAACAAATAATGTGATGCATGCATAAAGGGAAGCAAGTAAGAGCCTATTTTAAATTTAAAAATATAGTTTTTACTTATCGGCTCTTACTACTGCCTCACGTGAACCTCTTTGGCTCATCTAGAAATGTAAGTTTAGGTTGAAACGTCCATGCTCTGGTTATATTCGATGATAACTCTCGATATACTTGAACAAAATTATTATCTAAAAAAAGAGGCGCATTTGTTGCCTTTCAAAAAATGGTCTAAGTTATCCAAAAAGAAAAAGGAGTAAGGATCACAAATTTAAAAATAGATCATGGCAAAGAAATCTAAAATGAGGAATTAAAACAATTTTGCAAGGAGAATCGTATTGGGCATACCATTTCCACTCCACAAACTCCCCAACAAAATTGGGGTAACAGAGAGGAAAAACAGATCTCTAGTAGAGCTTGCAACGACGATGCTCAATAAGACCAATCTTCCTTAATACCTATGGGTTGATGTTGTAAATATTGATTGGTATGTTATGAATCATGTCTTGATATACAACCAATTCTAAAACAGACTCCATATGAGCTATACAAAGGAAGAAAGCCAAATATCTCTCACCTACATGTCTTTGGATGCAAATGCTTTATCCATAATAACACGAAATATAACCTTAGAAAATTCGACGCAATAGATGATGAAGTCATATTCCTAGTATATTCCATTATGAGAAAAATGTTTGGAGTCTATAACATAAAAACTAAAACAACCAAAGAATCAATTCATATTACCTTTGTTGAATCTAACCTCAAACATGTAAAGTTAGAAATTATATATTATGCATGTATCATGTGAAAGTCAAGTCTAGAGGATGATAAAGATCTAAACTAAGAGAAGAATAAAAATCAAGTCATAGAAGAAGAACTAGTTCTGGTTCCAACCCTAGACACTCCACAGGAAAACCGAGATCTCTCAAAAGAATAGAGACGAACAAACATTCATCCAATTCAAAATGTTATTGGAGATATACCCAAAGGATTCAGCACTAGATGATCACTCAATCAGGTATGTGGTTTTGTAGCTTTTATTTCACAAATTAAGCCAACGAGAATTGGCAAAGCTATAGTTGATGTACATTGGTCTCTTTCTATGCAAGAAGATTTAAATCAATTTGGTCTTTCGCAACCATATGGATGAAGATGTCAACGTTTTAAGAAATAAATCCATACTAGTTGCAAAAGGATACAACCAATAAAAGGGAATTGATTTCGATGAAAACTATGCTCTTGTAGCTAGATTAGAAGTCATAAGGATGTTATTAGCATTCTCGTGCATCATGAATTTCAAATGGATGTATACGTACATTTCTATATGGTTACATTCAAGAGGAGGTATTTTTTGATTAACCTCCAAGTTTAACCAACCATTTTTGGGTTGCTCAGACTCGCATCCTTCAGTTGCAGCATTTTGTTTCCACCGTGAAGCTTCACAAATAGTGCAAGAATTGTCCTTTTCATGCTCCTTCCAAAATAGCATGCAATCATTTGGGCACGCATCTATCTTCTTATAATCAAGGCCTAAACCACTTATCATGGCTTTTGTCTTGTAAAATGATTCTGGAATGTTCAAATCAGGCATTGCTTCTTTCAATAATTCTAATAGGGCAGTGAATGACGTATTGCTCCAGCCGTGGAGACATTTCAACAAGTAGAGTCGAATCGTGAATGATAACGAAGAGAAGTCTTTGCATCCAGGGTACAGTTCTTGTTCCGCCTCTTTAATCAAACTGTAAAACGTTCTAGCCTCGTCATTGGGACCTTCACCAACTTCGTGTGCTTCTGCCCTATCTCCATATATGTCATGCAATAAGCCAGGAATGTCATCATGTGATCCATCTTGATCTTCCATCCCATCACCAATTTCCATAGACCTTTGTAGTTTCTCCCCATGGTGCACCCAAACGTCATAACCGTCTAGAAAACCTTTGGCTATTAGGTGATCCCTAATAATATCCCTGGTTTTCCAATATATATTTTTACACTTAGAACAAGGGCATAGAAGTTCACCTCCTTGAGGACTTCCTTTAGTGAAGGCAAAGTCTAAAAATCGAGTAACACCGTTGATGTACTCGTGACTAAACCACGGTAATTTAGTCCACTCTTTGTCCATCGCTTGATAATCTATATATTTGAAACACAACACATAACACATTCAAAACACATAACACATTCAAAACTGAATTCATATAAAAAAATGCACTAACAGTACCAAAACATGTGTTGAGCAACCAATAAATTACTGGGACAGAATTATTGTATATAAATGGAATTACTGGGACAGAATCTTTGCAAGAAATAAAATGCAGTTGGTGGTGGCAGAGGCGGATCTCTCTCTCTCTCTGACAGATATTGGAGAGAAGTTCCTCTTCCCAGCCAAAGAAAGACAACCTCCACTAAAAATTCCAGACATATTTACCTCCCACCAAAGATCAAATCTCTCATACACTCTTTTTTTATAGTCGAAAATAAGAAAAAGCCTATAGAAAAGACCCTTCAAGGGAACACTCCTCACCTAGGTAACAAGACCAGACCCAGCCTTCCTCCTCATACCCTCCACAAACTAATCAGAGGTATCTCTCTCTTTGGAATCATAGAGGGACATTTCTTTTCACCAGAAAGAAAAAAACGATTTTCAGAGGATCTACCACCAATGAGGGAGAAAACAACCTGATTCTCATACTTTGCAGCAATAATATCTCATCACAATCCAGATTCTCTAGAGATAAGCCTCCATCGTCATTTCCCTAGCACGACAAGTCTAACTAACCAAAGATCACAAACCCCTAAACCATCTTTCATCGTAGACTTATACACATATGACTATTTGATCCCGGAGATCTTCACATCTTATTTGACACCACCCCATAAAAATCTATTATGGATCCGAACAATTCTTTTCCAAACTTTAACAGAATGTGGCGCTAGGAAGGCACTACTATGCTAGAGAGCAGAGAAACCAAAATATCCCAAATAGAATCAAGGCGGGGGTGGACACCCATCTAAATCGTCAGTGTTCAAGCTCCTCTCATAAGTCTCACAAAGATTTAGGACATACAAAATTACAAACCCCCCTCAATAAAATTTCACTCTGCATCATGAGGAATCCAGTTAAACAACATAAGTACATATGATTCTGTTACTCATCTTGTTTTAGTGTAACTAATATAAATAAGTACAATTGCATTTGAACATAATACCCTACTGTAGTGGAATCATCAATATCAACGCCATCATGAACAATAGATATAGTAATGATACTTGCAAATTGCAACTACTATGGATAATAAGCATGAACAAAGTGAAAGAGGAAAATCATAATCAATGCATAGTCAGTTTCCAATATATTATGATATGAAAGTAGTTACTAGTTAGTCCCAAATCCCAAGCCAAGAATCAGTTATATCATTCTAGCAAGATTAGTTTTGCCAAAAAATCACTTTTCTACTTAAAGGTCATCAAACACAAATCATTCCGCTACAAAGTACATGTCAAAATCAACTCTAGCAAGATCTAATCCAACACATAGGAAAGCAGCAGCAAACACAAATCTAAGTGAGCTCAGAAACAAGTTAGAACACTGACCTTAGTGCCAAAAGGACCTTCTGGATGATCTGTTTCAAGAATATTCCTCCCCTAAACAAACAAACAAAAAATACATAATTACAAACTTCCTTCAAATGAATAATCTATAGTATATTGCAGCATAATAGAGTTTCAGAGGAAAATTCATAAATTATCATACACATACACATATCATAATAACAAGAATTTCTTCTAATAATCACAAGAAATTCAATTCAATTCATGATATTAAGCATAACTAGCATTCTGATTTCGTCCCAAACAGAAAATCAATTTTAGATTTAACAATACTAACAGTCAAATAACGGAAATAGCAGTTATAACTTGAATCTAACATACTTTCTCAACCTAAAATCCAGATCAGTTTTCAACCCTAACAAAATCTAACCTAAATCACCATAACAAAGTCTAACATAAACTCAGTGCCTCTCTCAGTTTCAAATCACCATAACAAAATCTAACATAAATGACAACAACAGATATAATAATGCAGAGATTAGGTCAAAATGAAGCCCTCAGTAGATTAGGTCAAAACAAAACATGCATCAAATCACACTATCCAAACATCAGTAGTAGAATTTCTTTAAACATAGATTAGGTCAAAAAGAAACCCTACCGTATTAGCCTCCAGAAGCTTTGGTACCTCACATGCAAAACAAAATATATATTAGGTCAAAAAAAATCAGAGGAGACGAGGGAAGATGAGGAACACGAAGAGAGAAGAGAATCGTACCCAGATAATCGTACGCAGATGAATAGAGGAAGCCTCCAGAAGCTTTGGTACCTCAACTACAAAACAAAATATATATTAGGTCCAAACAAAATCAGAGGAGACGATAGAGAAGATGAGGAACACGAACAGAGAATCGTGAGATGAAGAGAGTTAGGGTTCGTGAGTTAGGATTCGTGAGATGAAGAGGGTTAGGGTTCGTGAGATGATTGAGGTTAGGGTTCGTGAGATGATGAAGGTGAAGCAGAGATGAAAGTAGAGATGAAGGTGAAGAATCTAACCTGTAGGCGATGGAGGTGGCAGCAGCGGCGGAGCGGCGAAGCGAGATGGAGTTTTCAGATAGTTTTGGGAGATGAAGTTTTCAGATAGTGTTTTGTTCATATGGCTCGATCGTTTTTGTTGTTCTTTCATTTTTTTTCTTTTTTTTAATTAAAAAAAATAGAAAAGAAAATATTAAAAGATAGAGGGAAACTAAAAAAAAAGGAGGGAACTTTTGGAGGGTTTTTTTTTGGGGTTTTGGCCACAGTTTGAACTGAAAATTATAGGCCTCGGTTTCTTAGTTGCGGCTTAAAATATCTACCGCTATACAGGCCACAGTTTTACACTCCGGATTCAATATTTCATACGTCTACGCTTTGATAATCATGGCTAAATCATATATGTGGCCACAGTTTCTGAGTTGTGGACAATTTTAGCGTGGCCGTAGGCCAAATTTCTAGTAGTGATGTCTTCAAGCTTAAGAAGCACTATGCATTATAAAACAAGCTCATAGAGCATGGAATGATCATTTAAGTAAATTTTTGCTCAAAAATAAGTTTCAGAAATGACAAGTTGATAAAACTCTTTTCATTAAGAAAACTGAGCATGTAATTTTTTTTTAGTTCAAATCCATGTTGATATCTTCGTAGCTACTAACGAATCCTCGAGCAAGGAATTCTAAAAAATAATGCAGAATAAGTTCGAAATATCTATAGGGGAAGAACTAAAATACTTTCTATGACTTCAAATCCATCAAACAAAAGGAAGAACATTTATAAATAAAACTAAATACTGCTAAAGAGATTTGATATGGAGAAATTCAAAATAACAACAACCCCAATATCAACCTCACGCTACCTAGACAAAGATAAAGACATAAATAAATTAAAAAGAGAAAATATCGAGATATGAAAGACAATCTTTTTTCCTTTATCTCATCTCGTCCTAACATAATTTTTTAATGTCATCAAAATAAAATTAAAAATGATTATAGTACCCAAACTATAATTGTATGCATGTTTTTAATTTTTTTCCTAATTTTTTTTTGGTATTTATCTTCTTCTAAAACTAAATTATTTAAGATGTTATATATAAAAAATTATTATTCATACGTGAGATTGCGACAAATTTTTTATGACAAAAAAATTAATTCAATTAATTATATTTTAGATATTTTTAAAATAATTATAATAAGAAATATGAAAATATGAATTATAATTTTTCATAAGATAATACTTAAGACATTGACATATTTTATAAAATTATAACTAGTAAGATACTCGTACGAGATATTGTATAAAATGTATTTTGACACATGTAAATTTGAAGTGAGTTCACTTAATTATAAACGAACAATAATCCTATAAATTCAATAGTATAAATAATCATACAAAAAAAGAATCCATGAGATGGAAAAAAAATGAAATTTTAACTTTTGAACATAAATTTTTTCTCTTGAATAAAGGTAATTGTGGATAAATTTAAATAGATATTGTGTTGATAATGACCCGTGAGAAATAAAACTTATTTGATGCGATACAAAATGTATTTAAAATGGAAATAAGAATGTGTGGGAAAATTAATGTGAGAGAAATTTGAAATTTTAATTAAGAGAGAGAATGTGTATCTTGAGGGAAAAAGTTGATCAATTAGATCAATAAACAAATGACACTTATAGGACAATATGATATGGACAAGAGTTTGAATTGAGACATTTGTTATTTACATATAAACCCTTTTACAAGTGTAATAATTTTAAACAGAAATGATAATTGAAGTAAAACATGCAATTGATCTTTTATAGGTAGATAATAGACAATATTGATATATTTTAAAAAATAATTGACATTGACTAGTATTAAAAAATAAAATTAATATTTGTCATTGATAATAATAAAAACTATTTGTTATAAATAAATTAAAAATATTAGAAAAAAATAGTTATTAATAATTATAAAAAAAATATTTATAAATGATAAATAAATATGTGACAAGGCAATATTTTGTTATTGATTAATATAAAAAAACACCTAATACATTTTTTTAAATAATTTTAGAAAAATACAGGAAAAGTGTTTGTCATTGATAAATAAATACAAATAAGTCAAATATTTCCTTGTCAAATATATGAAATAAATAATAAACTAATATATTATATCCGTATAAATTAATCGTGACAAGGGATCTCCTTCTTTATAGATGTATTTCTTTTTCTAATTCTATTGATTGTGTTTTATGTGGTTTGGAGAGGGAATTGTTGGATCATATTATTCTTTTTTGTTGGGTTTCCGTTTTGATTTGGAAGCACTACAAGAAATCCTTTTAATAGCTAGGGGATTTAGCCAGTGGTAAAATTTTTCACAAATAAAATGAGGTTGTTTGGGGTTAAGCCCCTCGCAACACACAATTTCAAAAAAAAACACAATGCGCATATCGTGGGGATATCTCTCGCAAACAGAAGAAGAGGGAAATTTTGATTTTTGAAAATATGCACTGCGAGGGACTACCCCCAAGTAAAAAATAGTGGCTCCAAAAAGTGTTTTTATTTGACAACTAACGCTACACTCGGCGAGGGACAACCCCAAGGAAAATTCGGAAAACAGACAGCAATGTCTTATCATCTGTTGTAGGCAAACTACGCGTGCAATCCCTATTTTCAATATGATTATTATTGAGGGTTCCCCCCACGCCTATTTTGACCGTTTTAATTATTAGGGGCTGCCCCTCGCTGATTCCTTCCTCATTATTATTCGAACGTTCCACCAATACTCCATCTTCCTTTAATAAATACATCAATTTCAAACCCATCTCTCAAAATTTCTGTTTCTATCCCCTATTTCTAACAAAAAATCCCAATCCTCTCAACTTCTCAACAATACTATAATTTTGCAGGTAAAAATTCTCCTCTACTTTCTCTCAACAATACTATACACTCTTACTGATTTAATGTATATTCTAATTCTTGTTTTCTTTTTTATTTTTGATATAACAATTGAATCATAGAAGACAAAATCTTGGAAGAAAACTCTGATATTTTGAAGGAAACCTTCAAAGTTTACACCAAAGTTGTCTTCAAATAAGGTACACATAAAATTTATAAATTTATATATAGTGTATGTTGTTATATATAAATTTATTGTGTTAGTTATATATTGATTTATTGTGTTTGTAAGCTTTTTTTTTTTTTTTAATATAATTTTTTTCGAAATAAATATTTTAATTATAGTTTATTTATTTTAAAAAACAACATATTTATTGATGTAAAAATATATATATTTATTTATTTTCAAAATTCATAGTTTAAATGTAGTGTTATAATTTTTGAAATTAATAGTTTACATATTTATTGATGTTAAAAAATATATTGTGTTGGTATAAGGTTTCAGGTGGAAAGGAGAAAAATGGGAGAATGTATTGTACTGGAGGGTATTCCAAAACTATTAAGCGGCGTAGTAGGTATTTCAAAATGAGATATGCTGATGGAGAAGGATCATCCACTCCACCTATATTAATCACCGAAATGCTTAAAACTGTGAGAAATTTGGTGAATACTGAGGCAGCACAATAAGTAGCAGCAAGAAATTTGGAAATTGAAGAGATGAAGAGAAAACAATAAGAGATGCAAGAAGAAATGAAAGAAGAGAAAGAGAATTACGGAAAGAAATGAGGAGGCATGCACAAAAGTATCAAGAAGCAATGTGGATTGCAAACGAGCGGACACAAAAGTTTGATCAATTTTTTGCTTCACAAAATATCGGTGGTGGATTTGGAGGAATTGGTGGATATGAAGGAGTTGTTGAAGAAGAAGAGGAACAAGATGAAGAGAATAATTAAATTTGAATATTTAAGTTTATTTTAATTTGTATGGAACAATTTATATGTTAACAACTATTTTGAACTTTATTTTTAAATATTATTGTAATTTGGTATGAAATTTTATTTTAATTTTAATTTGATTAAATATTAATTATTTATATGTATTATATTAATTTTGTTTTAATTTTAGTTATATTTATTTTTGGGTTAATACCTATTTTGCCCCCTGCCATATGGGGTGTAGTTGAAAAACCCCTCTGCCAAAAAAAAAGTTTCAAGAAGTGCCTTGTAAAATTTCAGAAGTTTGATTTTGAACCTTTTTCACGCCACCTCATCTAAAAGTGTGATGTGGCATCTTTTTTTTAATTTTTTATTATTATTTTTAATGACTCGCATTACCACTAGGCTGCATGTTTCACTTTGATATATTGTTGCCCAATATTAGTATTATAATAGTTACTACTAATGTTTATTAGCATTAATAGTTAATAATTAAGTATTAGTTATTAGTTAATGTTATTAATATTACTTAAATTATAAAATAATAATTAATATTTATTATAAACTATTAATTAATAAATTCATTATAAAATAATAAAATAATATTTGTTTACTAATTAACGCTAATATTTATATATTTATATAAAATAAAATATATAAATATTAGTTAAATTAGTAAAATAATATTTGTTTACTAATTAACGCTAATTCTTATGCCCACATATTTTCTCTATTAATTAAAATATATTTTAGAATTATTTTCAATTATAAAATAAATTTATATTTAATTTAAAATATACGTAATATTAATTATTAATGCTTAACAGTAACTAAAAAAATATTTAATTTACAATATCTATTAAGGTTTATATTTAATTTAGTTTAATTTCTCTTACTATTAACGTTATTAATTAATATTAGTTTATATTAATTTGGTTTATATATTATAATTATTATTAGTTTCATTTAATTTAATTTTTATATTTAATTTAATTTTTATATTTAATTTAATTTAATTAATGTTATTTTACTTTTAACGTTATATTTAATGAAATTAATTTAATTTAAATAGTTTATATTAATCTTTATATTTAATTTAATTTACTATTAAAGTTGTTAATTAATATTAGTTTATATTCATTTAATCTAATTTAATTTACTATTAACTAATAAACAAGTAATAAAAAGTAACTATTAACTAATAAATAATAACTATTAATGTTAATTTGTTAATTTGTAAAATATAAACTAAATTATAAAATAGTTTTACTGTTAATTTGTTTTACTGTTAAACCAAATTAAACTAAATTATAAAATATGAACTAAATATAAACTAAAATAATAATTAATATATATTTTATTATTACTGTTGTTTTAATATTAATTAATATTAGTATTATTTAATTAAAAAAGTTACAGCATAACTAGTTTTATATAAATAACAATTAAATACAAATAATGTTTTTGGATACTATAAGTCTATAAGAACATTTAAATGCAAACATACACCAACCTGGAACATCTAGCCCAGTGGCTAGCGATGCTGCTCAAAGTTCAAAGGGGAAGGGAGTGGGTTCAACTCCCACCTCCAACAAATTTTTCACATGTTTTCTTATATTAACCAAAAATAATAATAATAAAATAATAATAAAAATGCCAAGTGGAATTAAAATAAATAAAAAATAATAAAAATGCCACGTGTGCCATCCACGTCATTAAACTTCTGAAATTTTACAAGGCACTTCTTGAAACTTTTTTTTTGGCAGGGGGGTTTTTCAACTACACCCCATATGGCAGGGGGCAAAATAGGTATTAACCCTTTATTTTTTAGTTTAAGGTAAATTATAATTATATTTTTATTTTAATTATTATGTTTGATTTGATAAATTATATTTTTTTTACATGAAAATCATTTTGCCAAGGGCTTTACGCCAAGCAAGCTAAAAACAATATGTATTTTGCGAGGGGCTTTACTCCAAACAAAAAATCTTACGCACTCTGAACAGTATTTGTCTACTAGCTGGTGCCTATGTCTGTGTGGTGTAGACTTTAAAAAGTAGTTGGTAATTAGCGAGGGGGTTATTCCCTGGCAATTCAGCGAGGTGATTAGCCCGTCGGAAAAAGAATTGCGACCCCATGTTTTCCTAGGAGAGCGGTCCCCTTGCAAATTTTGTATTTGTGAGGGGTTTTTGCCACTTGTGAGGGGATTAGCCCCTGACAAATTTGATTTTTTTTCTTGTAGTAGCTAGTTGGATTGGCTTATTTTTTTTAATGATGGTTGTATCATGGATAGTTTTTTGAGGTGGTTTAGTTTTTGTAAATTCAAGAAGGTGGAATCCGGAAAAGAAGATAATATTTGGTTGGGTACTTATTGGTCTGTTTGGAAGCTTAGAAACAGTATCACTTTCCACAATGATGCGTGGAGTGCTCCCGATACCGTTTGGAGTATTAAGGACCTTATTTGGAGGTGGTCGTTCATAGCAAAAATTATGCATACCAATTATAATTTTTATGATTTTTGCAAAGAGCCTTTGTTGTATTTATCTTAGGTTGTATTTGGTGGGTAATTTTTCTTTGGTTCGACATTGTTGTGTCCTTTTGTAATCTCTCGTAGAACTTTTGGTTCTTATTAATATATCTTGATTAAAAAAAATTTAATGCAGGCATTCAAAAGCAAGTTTTTAGTTTTTATGTGCATAATTATTTCATTAATTACTTTAAAAATGTTTGATATCTTAATATATATAAATTCAAGGTTGTCATGATGGCACCCTAGCCACATGTCACCTTGGTAGCAACTCTAAACAAATTCTAGCCACATGTCACCTTGGTAGCAACTCTAAACAAATTCTAGCCACATGTCACATCAGTAGCAACTCTAGACATAAACCCTAATTGTATTTTTACTAATTTGTCCCTACATTAAAAATAAATAATAATAATAATAACTATAATAATAATAAACATAATAAAAAAATAATAAATATAATAATAATAATAATAATAATAATAACTATAATAACAATAAACATAATAAAAATAATAATAATTATACTTATAAATCTATTTTACAAATATATCTATCATAATTTCATTTTTTTATTTGCCTTTCTTTTGTCCATCTATTTTACAAATATATTTATGTTTAAAACATAAATTACATATTTAAATATAAATATTATGATAAATATAATATTATAATAATCTTTGCTACTCACAAAAATAAAAAGTAAGAAAATAATAATAGAAATAATAATAATAATAATAATAATAATAATAATAATAATAATAATAATAGTAATAATAATAATAATAATAAAATTTTAGCCAAAATGAATTTCCCTGTAAAAAATCTTCTAAATTACATAAATATTTTTATAATATGAATTTCATGAAACTAAATTAAAAAAATATTTTTTAAAAACTGTATAATAGTAATAATGAATAGAATAACTATGAACTGAAACTAATGGATAAATTAAACTTTTTAGAAAATATAAAAAATAAATAATAAAGATAGTGAATGGTTAAATAATTAGAGTGAATATATTATTATAATACCCTACTCTGCTATTAAAAAAATATAATAATAACCTAAAAATGTCATTTTTAAAATAAAAATAAAATTACTCAAATCCCTTGAAAAATATGAAGAAGAAAAATAAAGATAATAACATATAAAAGTTAAAGAATTATAGTTAATATAATATTCTAATAATAATAATTTAAAAAATTCGTTGATGAAATAATATATAAATATGACTCATAAATATTTAAATTATATTTTGTTTAGCTATTATGTAACTCTTATTATTTAATTATCACAAAAATAATTTTAAAAAAATAAATGTAATTAATAAAATAAATGTATTAATATACTAAATAAATCTTGCAGTTACATCTTTTTATGTTCTGTAACTCCTTTTATTAAATTATGGGAGTTTTTATGTTTTATAACTCCTATCCTTAATATATTAAAACAAAATACAAGATTCCCTCCTAATCTTTAATAAGTTTCCCTCCTAACTTTTTATTAAATCTATAGTTTTGCATTTAATTATTCAAATCTTTTTATTTTTTTATACAATTCTTTTCAAATCACCAATTCCAAGAATTCCAATTTCACTAATTAATTATAATTTTTATGTTCACAACATATGAAATATAATTTATTTATTTTTACATTTATAAACATATAATATATCTTCCTAATAAGTCATGTGCACCGCACAGGTAAAAGTCCTAGTTATATATAAAAAATATGTTAAGATTGATTTTTCATCGAGGAATACACACTTTAGATAACCAAGTAGTAGTTTGAGTTCCACCCTTTTTTTTTTCTTAATTTGGTACATTTTTCATCTTGATTTTCACTATGAAGCCTTAATTTTCTCACCTGGTATGTTTATGATGGTTGTAGGATAGGGTGGCTTCTAGTAAGGATATGGATTTAATTTTTCTTGGGTCACCACTTTCTTTGAAAACTTATGATGGTATACTTATGACTTTTCAAGGGGAAATTGATGATTTTTATTTAGAAAATTTCTTCACCCACCTCCTAATCTTCTTGGCCACCTCTGGTGAATTTACCACAATACCCCTAGTTTCGGAAGTTCATTTTCGAAAACGTATTTTTTTTGAAAAAAAAGGTGTTTTCGAAAATGTATCTCCGGAAAAGTGTTTTTTTTAATATAAAATATTGATTTCGGAGATGCATCTCCGAAATAAAGTTATTTTTCAGAAAATGTGGTGTTTTCGGAAGTTAATCTCCGAATTCACCCTCCTTGGAGGAATTCGGAAATGTACTTCTGAAATATTGTCTGGATAGAAGAAAGATGAAAAACAAGAACGATTCGCTTTATTTAATCGGGTGAAGATTACATCGATCACATTACATAAGATTAAAGTTACATATTGTTAAACACGGCTAGGTGGGGATGAGTCAACATTTTGATAACTTCGTCCGCCGATCTTTGAATTTTCGCGTCCAACTCGATCGGGCCCTTCGAAGAAAATCGGTCGAAGGTTGTCCACAAAACCACTAAATCTTCGTCGTTCTTGATTTCAAAAGGTGTGAACTTAATGTGTCCCTCGTCGTTAAGCGATGGCGAGCCGTACTCGAGCTTGACAACCTTTCGATTCTCGGGATAGTGCAAAAGCGTGTTGAGCGACGTTATCAACTCCGCAAACGGCGTGTCGCGCGAGAAGCGAAATTGGAACGGCATCGGGTAGTCGGTTTCAAAGTAGGCGAATGCTAGGTGGGGGTAGGTTTGTGTCATTTGTGTTTCTAGGTGTGAAGAGGATGAAGAAGAGTGTGTTGTATTTATAGACTTATTGGAGCAACGATGACCCAACAAACCTTATCCTGCCTCAGGGAACTTTTTGGAAATGAACTTCAGAAAATTGGAGGCAGACTAGCATATTTCGGAAGTTCATTTCCGAATTATGCAGAAACAAAACAAAATTTTGCATTTTATTGATTGCTTAGTGTGTTGTGTATATTGAACAAATGGAATTCACAATAAACATAAATTAGACAAAGATGACATAAAACATACTTATATTATATATGTATTGAATCAGTCCGATTTTACATGATAAAAAACAATACATACAAAAATGGTCATTACGAACAAAAAACGATCCGGAACAAACTAAAATTCACCGAACCAATCAGTGGATCCTAAGTCCAAAATAGGTATGTTCTTCGACCGCTCTCTATTTTGCTCGCGCTCTTGGCTCATCATTTCTTCAAACTCCGCCATTCTTGAAACGAAAGGATCCGGCCAAGTCTCTACCTCATTTGAACGATGTGCCATCCATTGACAAGAAGTAGCCGGTATAGGACACCCCGGTTTCAAAAACACTTGAACGAAGTGCCGCGATCGTAGATACCCGATGCATATGATTCGGCCCAACGCGTTCAATGGCGATCGACTATGAAGTGGAAAGAAAGTCTCACTTAGTCCAAAGCTCGTCAAATCGACGCATACAATATCATATGCACCTGCTATTAGATGACCCATATCAGGGAATGACATCCACTTCGAAGTCAGAGCGATACCGGCAAGTGATGGAACAAGTGAATCATGAATTTTCGCAAAGTTTTCTTGATTTTCATATAGTCGGCCGTAGATGTCCCGATACGAAGTCAACTCCGCAATAAGTTCCCGTCGGACTAAAGTGTGATTATTTTCCCCTTTACCGAGCAAACCCGCAACGGCCCGATATCCACAATTGTCGTTGCCTCCAACATCAACGATGTTATTGATATATTTGTGCATAAAAAGTGTCATCTCATCAATGTAGACAATGGGTGATTTTTCTATCGACAGTGTGCGAGGTGGCTTCGAAATACGGGCACCTTTGTTACCACTACACTTGGACTTCGGTGTCGGTGAATCCGGGAACGATGCATCAACATGTTCAAAGTAGGAAGGAGATCGTTTTGTTGACGTGTCATCTTGTGTAATTTTGGACTTTTTCGGTGCACCTTTCGTCTTATCCCGTTGAGATGGCAGTTTCAAATCGGTGGTCTCCGGAAATGCGATTTTTCGTAATTGTTCTTTTATATGCATTTTCATTGTGTCATCCGCTTTAGCAAACTTCTCCATTATCACTTCCAACTCGTCGGAGATGGTGATTTTGGAGTCATTTTCTTTCGGCGGGTCAAAATCATCAAAACGAATCTTCTTCCAATGGTCGGCTACCTCATCCATGCGTATTGGTGAATTCAACATCTTCTTTTTTGCAAGTATACAAGCACATGGAAGGCCGTATGTCTTTCAAATGGTGCACCCACATAATGAACTATCCGGCCCCGTGGTCTCCGACCGCTTAGCTTCATGAAACAAAAAATTCAAACCCGTTCGGGATATGTTGTAAATCAATTAGGAGAATAGAATTTGGCCCTTATAACTGTGTTCCATAACCGTCTTGCTCCGACCGAACGATGTTTGAATTTCATTGTGTTGATTTTGGAGCATTTGGTTGACGGTGTCCCATCCCCGACACAAATCTCCCTTGCTATCACCCAACCACCTCTTGAAGACCGCATGTGCGGATTCAACTCGGTTAGTCGTGGTGCAACCAAGATGTCTAACTCAATTTGTCCAAGCGCACACGACTTTTTCTCTAACTTTGTCAAGAATGGTGGATTTGACGTAATGACAAAATGTCTTAATGGAACCACACAAAGACCTAAAGTGTACCAATTTCTCAGTATACACCTCTTCGGAGTATGCATCCAAAATTTCCCTCCATGCCGCCATTATCCTATCAACCACAACACCGACTTTGATAACTTTACCATTTTCATCTAGCCTGTCTTTTGTCCCAACCACGGGTTTCAACTTGCTTCTCACGTTGCAAGTTATGTGATACCGGCAAAGTAACGCGGTAGATGTCGGGAAGACGGTATCGACCGCATTCATCAAAGCATTGTCCCGGTCGGTGACAATGACGTTTGGCATAACCTCTTGATCAACTAACAAAGACTTGCAAATTCCGAAGGCCCATGTAAAGTTGTCTTCTTTTTCACACTCCAAAAAAGCAAACCCGACCGAATAAGTCTTGTCCGTCGAGGTCACACCGACTATCTCTAGAAGAGGAAGTCTATATTTGTTTGTCTTGTACGTCGAATCCATGACTAGAACGGTTGGAAATGTGTTGAATAATTTGATACTTTCTGGATGAGTCCAAAAAATATCACGCACCGTAACTTTGTCCTCGGAGGTTCGGAAGCTTGAGACATATTTGTTATCGCCTAGTGTTTCAAAAGTTGTTGCATTTCCGACCGAGGGCCCATATGCAAAACTTTGAGATTGCGTCGTTCATTGTAAACTTGTTTGATATTTGAAACGCTATCCGGTTTCTTACGCTTCAAATCGGCAAGTATGTTGCGAGGCGCCACTTTGACTATTGTTAAGTCCGATATACATTCATCTCTTCGCGGGACAAACGACACGCCATTGGATGTTCGTGTAACTTGACATCCAAGGCATGATTATGAATTCCACAAATTACGGTTAACCGCCACAAATCATCAACCCTCCGAGTAGCACGCAACTTAAAAGGACACCCGCACTTTCTCGATCCCGTGTCGTCGTGTTTTAGCACCCGATTTGATTGTACATAACTCCCACCTCGTTCACAATTCAAAACAACGAAAGCTTTCCGCCTACTATTTCCGTTGTCCGACCTTAAAATAACAATTCCAAATCCAAGTTTACTAGCTTCGTTCCGAACCCACTCAATCAATTGTTCGCGACTACCGAAGCTCCAATCATTTGTAAATTCTTGCCGAATATCAACTGCATTGATCATAGGATTAACGTCGATAATTGGATCGTTATTAACGGTGACAACTACTGGAACTACTGTGTCATCGTCTTGCACAATGTTATCCGGATGCACCATACCTAACAAATGAAAAAATTAGCAAAAGTTGGCCAAAACAGTTTCTTTTACTGCCAGGGCATATTTCGGAAGTTCATTTCCGAAATTTGTTAGGTAATATATTTCGGAAATGAACTTCCGAACCATATCAGTTTCAGCATAAAATTCATCAATCAATGTAGTGAAATATGGGAATAAATGAGTGATGTTTACCTGAAATTGTAGCTTTCTATGATCCCTTTAACGTGATCAACGGTTTGAAACTTGATTTTAGGACGAAAAATGGATGGAGATTGATTGGGTTTTGGAGAGGGTTTGGGGAAGTTTTGGAGAAAAATGATGAAATAGTGAAGGAGGGAAATTTGTATATGCAGCAATATTTTCGGAAATGAACTTCCGAAAATATTCACGGTTTTGAATTTTTTTGACTTAGGATATGTATCTCCGAAAACACCACTTTTTTGGTGTTTTCGGATATGCATTTCCGAAGTAAAAAAAATTCAAAAAAAAAAAAAACTTTGGAGATGCATCTCCGAAGCAGGGGCAGTGTTGGGTTTTCGCTGGGGGTGACCCCCATAGGGAGGTGGGTAAAGAAATTTTCTTTATTTATTATTGTGTCCACGACGATATTGTTAAGCATGTTGACTCAGTAGCATTTTCATTTATCTTCTTTATGCTTCATGCTTTTGACTTTTCTAATCAAAGACTTTATTGAGTTTTGTGAATCGCTCCATAATGGATTTTTCTATAGCCTTTGTAAATAGTAGAGGTATTTTTTAATACACAATCTATCTATGAGCCAAGGTCTTTCTTATAGATAATGATTCAATTTTGACTAACATCTCAGCCGAAGTCTTCTTCCTGAAAACTTATTTTAGCAATTTATTTCTAAGGCATAAGATAATGACCTTCATTTCAGGACCCGCCACCTCAGCTTTCCCAACTTGTGATCGGCATCTAGGCTTCAATGTATCACCTTTCAAAGATTCTGCACACTTTCGTTTAGTTGCAATTTCTTGTATCTTCACTTTCGACAACCCACAATCGATCGTTTTCCCTAGAAAACTTTTGATGCCCCAATTAGTACCGTTGTTTCTCACTTCTAAACTTAACTCCTTTGTCCAATAATGGTCACAGTTTTTTTGAAAACCTAATACTATAAGACACACCAAGACCTTTGGTGTGAGGGACAAAGAACATTGGAAACAAAAATAAATACTCTAAAATTGACGAGAACACATATATTTGTTAATACATAATTTGATCAAACTCATATACTTAGAGAGGAACTCTCCAATGCTTTATACGTCAAGAGTTGTTAAGATATTACCAAAAAAACAGTCTTCCAAGTTCCCGATAACACCTCCTATATTTTATTCAAGGGTTTCTAAATCCAAGATGTTAAGATGTGTTTCTCAATTTCCTTAGATATTTTCAAATGTCTTTCAATTCTTAGAACATTGAATCTTAAAGATTTCTACCCTTATCTCAGTAAGTTTCTCTCACTATAATTTCTCCATTTTTCTGTTTGAAACCCTGATGGACAATATTTCAAATCCTGACCCACGACCTAGTAGCGCATGTGGCCTTATAATGCTAAAGAATTGAGAAAAGAAAAAAGACAACGACTCTTTTTGGTAAGACATGTTTTCGAGCTTATGTCTTATGTCTTATAAGCTCATAGGATAATTTAGACCCGTTTGATAACAGTCTTTTCATCACGAGCTCATAGTTTATTTTACTAGCTTATAGTTTATTTTTCAGACGCTATTTCAAATATCATTTTAGCTTATGTCTTATAGCTTATTATTTTTTCTTCCTTTCTTATCCTTATTATTTTAACTAAAATCTATTTTTAACCCTTATAATTTATCTTAATTTAAAATAAAATAATTATACATTAAATATTTTTTATGTCATTTTATATTTATAAGTTAATTCAACCGCTAATTTTACCAAACACTTCAATTAACTTCTAAGCCATCAGTTTCAACAATCCGCTATAAGCTATAAGCCACCAGTCATCAGCCATCAGTCATAAGCTATAAGCTATCAACTAGCTTATTAGTCAACCGCTATTTTTATCAAATAAACCCAAAATATGTAGTTTTACCGGTGACTTCTAAAGTGAGTGTTCAATTACATTCCTCACCGGTGGACCCAATTGTTTCACCATAAGATATAATAAACGATTCAGATTTGTGATAAAACAATTAATAGAACATAAAAAATCTACCACACACAATCGATTACTCTCCTTCTCTTTTTCCTTTACGGTTCGTTTTCTCTTTAACAGATCTAATGTGAAAAGCGTACAAAATTGTTAAAATGAAGTTAAGAAAATAAACAAACTTACACATACAATTAATTCGTCAGAGATTTTAAAAATCAAATTTAGATCATATCAAACATGAAGACACAATTGAGTCATTTATATTTCATTTCTATTACCACCAAAATTCTACATTTATTGTGTGTTTCTTGGACACCAAAAATGCCAAACACCTCCATGTAGACAACAATGTCCACTACCATAAATACAACACTTTTCAACTTCAACTTCATAACACGTAGCTCCTCTAGATTGAATTCATTGAGTAAACTGTAAATGGGAATTTAATTCTGTAATTTTTTGACATGATTCTAGATTTTTTTGGTTTGGGGGTGGTATTTAAGTTGCTAAACTAAAATATGGCTACGAATTACTTTGAGACTCTCACGGTTTTAATTTTGAAAGAGGATAAAACAGTGAAAAACGTGCAGATTCAATATTTTAACATCTTCTTAAGACAATTATAATAGTATGTGAGCATATGTATATATTTTCATTTTAAAATTTGACAAATCTTAGCCATTAATATAATCCAATGATATAATTTAAATAACCCACTCATGAGGTATTTAATAGGGGAAAATTCTTAGATGGACACCGATATAAGAAATTATTTTACACATAATCAATTACAAAATTTTAACTAATTAAAAAATAAATCAAGTGTTTTCTCTCTCCTTCGTAATCTCAACTACCCCATGAATCCAATTAAAATAAAAATAAATTAAAAAATTGCTCTCTTCTTATTAGTTGTGCTTAAGAACACATTTATTGAAGGGGAACTAGACGTCATCAGTTTTATAAGCCTTGAACACACAACCAATTGCGGAATTAGAACACATTTATTGAAGGGGAACAATGTATTGTTGAAATAAATAATTATACTTTCATCGAATTTTAAACATACTACCTAAGAAATTGATAAAAAATAAAGTCTCTAGAAATGTATTTAATATAAAATATTATGTAATTTTTTTTATAAGAATACATAAATGTTAGATCAGGCCACATACATGAAAGTTGTTTTATTTTATTTTATTTTGAATTGTCGAGAATTTAGATATTGCAACTACATTTCCTCTCAGTCACCAAACCAAATGGGAGTTCCTTCTAACAAGTTCTCCACCTAGACATGCCACATCATAGTACCATTGCATTGCAATGCAACTATGAAAAAATTGTGGTATCCAATCAAATTAGTTTATTAGGTAAAGTTGTGGGCCCAATAATAACTTTTTAGAATTATACAATTAAAATAAAAATTAGAAAAATTATTTTAAGATGATGTGGCTAGTGGGACCCATAAAGAACCCAAAAATGAGTTACACCATTGGAGATGCTCTAAAAACAAAAAGAATTGTCATGTTACTATTGAATATTATGATTTATGAGTAGCCTACTAGTCCAACCACTAATAGATTTAGTCAAAATGAAACATAGGAAGTTGAACTAACTAAACATTCCAAAAGCTCTCAATGGTTCCAACAACTACCCTGTCCCCCAAATATCTTACTCTATATAAGATGATTAATTATCCCTATACTTTTCATAAAATCACAAAGCAAGTTCTCTCACTACAAAAATACTCTTTAGCTTATAAAATCAATCGAGTTATCAATGGCCTCAACAAAATCCTTCACCATAACTTTACTTTTTGTTGTAGCAATGTCAAGCATGAGTCTAGAAGCTCGCAATCTTTTGCAAGCAACCTCACAATCCAATTTGCCTAGCATTCCCACTTTACCAAAACCCACAACAACATTGCCACCTTTACCTCCAATTCCAACATTTCCTCAAGGAGGAAATCTTCCACCATTGCCAATGCCAACTACCATTCCATCTCTTCCTAAACTCACTATGCCACCACTTGCTACCTTTCCTACCAATATTCCATCTCTCAACATTCCACCATTGCCAACAGTCACTTCACTTCCCAACATTCCAACCTCAATCCCAACCACTTTCCCCTCCATCCCATTTTTCTCCCCACCACCTTCTTCAACATCTAGCCCTTAAACACTTCTTCATTTATTATCTTTGCATCCAATAGACATTGCATCATTTCTTTTTTGTGTGTGATTAAATTGTACTAGGTTGTAATATTATTGGTATATTTATTGTATTGTATGGTGTGAAAAGGTATGTATTACTATGGTGTGAAAAAGTATGTATTACTATTGTTTGTATTTTTATATTTATAATATGAGGGCTGCTATTCCTACATCCAAACTTTAACACCGTATCCTTACACCTATTGAAATACAACAATGACATTTATTTCTTTGTATTAAAAAAATTAAAAAATAATAATTAAATATACTAAAGTAATCAAATAGTATACAAATACGGTGTAAGTTGTAAGTTTTGGTGTACAAGTATCATTTCCCTTATAATATTAACCCTGCTTATTCTTCGTCAGCCTTTCAAAATTCTTATTCCATCTAACACATCCTTATATCTAATGAACATGCTAAAATGATATTAGAAAAATCTAAGTAAATAGATTCCATGTCATGTTTGATTTATTAGAATTAAAACATAAAAAAAATAAAACAATTAAAATTACTTGACTTTCACCTGTCTTCTACATGTCAACTAACTCAATATTTCATTGAACAAATTTGATGAAATAAAATTAATTTAAACAAATTTTTAAGTAAATTAATTAAAATAAAATAATTTTTAATATCAATTTGCTTTTTTAGGCCATTATCTATTTCTTTTTGAGGCTAAGGTTTGTCCGGTTGCATTCGTTTTGGTTGGATTAAAATGCACAATTTGATAAATGAATAAGTCAAATAGTTTCATAAAAACTCAACTTTCATGATTAATAATGCATTGAAGGCAGTAATTAAACATCGCAAATCCTTTAATTAGCCAACAAATCTTACCACAAAATGAATTTAGCAAAGTGAAATATAGAAAGTTAAACTAATATATAAGACCATCAACCATCCCTTTCCTTCTCATCAAATCTCAAACCATCTTCTCATCTCAATACAATCCATCAAGTTATCATCAACAATGGCTTTCTTCAAATCCTTCATGATTGCTCTACTTGTTGTTGCAACAATGTCAAGCATGAACGCCGAGGCTCGCCGTCTTCTTCAAGTAACCCCACTACCACATGTAATGCCATCTTTACCAACTTTACAAAAAACATCTTTGCCAGACGTAATGCCATCATCATTGCATATAGGAGGTCTTCCACCATTGTCTTCAGGAAGTCTTCCACCATTGCACACCTCCATTCCATCTCTTCCAAAGCACACCATGCCACTTCCCAGCTTTCCTTCCACTGAGTCAACACTCGACGTTCCACCAGTGTCAGCTCCAGCTCCTGCTCCAGTTTCCAACCCTCCTCCCAAATCATCAACCTCTTCCTTTTTCTCTTCCTTCCCATTATTCTCCAAAACCCCTTCAACCAACCGCCGTCTTCTTCATGAAAACACACTACCACACCCTTCCATTCCAACTTTACCAAAACCATCTGTTATGCCAGAGGTAATTCCATCATTGCACAGTTCCGGTCCATCTCTTCCAAAGCACACCTTGCCATTTCCTAGCCTTCATTCCACTGATCCAAAAATCGACGTTCCACCAGTGTCAACTCCAGCTCCTGCTAAAGTTTCCAACACTCCCATTCCCAAACCAAGCCTTTCCTTTTACAACTTGTTCCCATTTTTCTCACGAACTCCTTCAACCACTAATCCATAAACGGTTCTATACAAGTTGTAATTAGATATATTTAGTAGAAAAAAGCTTGTTAAGTTGGTTAAAAATGACTTTTTAAGTCTGTTCAATCCTGAACTAAGAATCGCCGACATAAAAAGTTTTTACTTCTTAAGTTGAACTTTTTCATGACTTAAGAAACATTATTAGGTCTGTTAAACAGACACCGACTTAAGAAGTCTAGTCTTATAAAAAATACTAGTACTATTTGTACCTGACTTAAGAAGTTTGTTTCTTAAGTCGGAAGAATTCAACTGACCTATGAAGTTGAATTTTTTTTCTTCTGAACTTTTTATTTGTAATACTACTTTATAAATTGTACCTAAGTCAACTTGTTTGACATTGAGAAATAAATACTAGTACTAATTTTTCTTAACTTTTTATTTGTAATACTACTTTTTATTTCATATCCTGATAGAGGTCAGCTTTATAAGCAGTAGTCTACCTGCATATTCAAAGACTATGATAAGCATACAAAAATATAATTAAATTCATAAGTTAAGATTGTTGCTAGAGATCTACTTCAATATAAATTCAAAAGTTTCAACATAGCTTATTTTAGAAATTTGAATTACAGCAATCGCAACAGCTACATGTAACTCAACACAAACAACTAACTAACCATTTTCCTGTGGCACAAGATAAAAACAGTAATCACAAGTTTAAAAAAAAACTAAGATAAAGCTTCTGGTGTATGTCATACTTCTTTTCCACTTGAAATGCATCCATTCGTATCTTGAAACACGCCTCTGTTCATCATCTTAAATAAAAGGGTTAAATAAGTTTTTGGTCCTTGTAAATATCTCAATTTTGGTTTTTAGTCCCTATAAAAAATTTTTTGACTTTTAGTCCCTATAAAATCACTTTTGCACTCATTTTTAGTCCCTCTACAGGGACTAAAAATGAGTACAAAAGTAATTTTATAGGAATTAAAAGTCGACTTTTTTTTAATAGGGACTAAAAGTAGTTTTTGGTAATTTTATAGGGACTAAAAACATAAATTGAGATATTTACTAGGATCAATTGCCTGAAAAAATTTGAGTTAGTTGTATACAAATGATTGAACATGAATCACATAAATAAGAAAACCTTAAGTAAGACCCTTTAAAATAGAGCCAAATGGTAACCAGTGTCCCTTAAGGAATAAGAAACAGAAAGTTTTCATTGAAATGTGATGTATTTGAGAGTATAATGTACTTGTTGTATTATAATATTTATAATTAGCCAATTCCCTAATGCAAGAGAAAAGAAAAATTAGCATCATTTACCTGCTCAACGGTGGCTCTGCTTTCCCGGTAGTTCTGATTTTACCAATAGCCATGTCTCTCACACTCGCACAAATTAACGTCGTAACAGTGAAAAACATGCTAATATTCATTCTTCCTTCCCATGCAACACCAAAACAAAACACCAAAATCACCCCACAAATGAAAAATCAAAACCAAGTAACACTAAAAAAAAGGGGTAAGAACACTAATAGTGAATTAGTACCAAAATTAGCCCTTTTCATGCTGCTAGCCCCTTTCTGATTTTACATCTAGGTTTTTTTTCATTGTACATCATCTTCATCGATGGTTTGTGAAACATCATGAATCCTCGTCGTTGACTGCTTTGTGTCACCGCAGTTTTGAGTTTTGAGAACTTCACTTATAGTTGTAATTTCCTTAGGCTATCTTTGGATATCACGAAATGAACGGAGCGGAGTGGAGTGGGGTGGAGCGGAATGAAACGGAGCGAAACGAAGATACCATTTTATTATTTGAAATTTTAGGATGGAATAAGGCAAATTGTCCATTCCGCCCAAATAAGAGAGGAAGGATATGGTGGTAAGTGATAAAATAAAATGAAACTCATACCACTACTTTCCACTCCATCAATTTTCAAATTATCCAAACAATGGAATATCATTTTATTCCATTTTATTCTGCTCCGCTCCATCTGATTTCATCAATCCAAACAAAGCATTAGGGTTTAGAGTTCTTATCAATACTTTGTAATAAAATTTTGGATTTGGATAAAAAAAATACGAGATTAAAGATAGTACCATGTAAGTGTAAATTAGTTTTACCCCATTATCCAAGAGAATTATAACATTAAGACATGTTATGTGATTGAAATTAATTGGTATGCACCATTCGAGTAAAAACTTTTATACCATTATTGTATCATAACCATTAAGCCATCTTACCCTCTCCTTTGTTTCGGGAGGTAGAGTTCTTCCGTGTTTGTAATATGGGTTGAGTATCCCATAATACTCAGTTTTTAATAGATTTCTTGCCTATTAAAAATAAAATAAAAATAAAAATCAAATATTTTTAACAAATCAACCGTTGTGATGCACTGTCAGTGTAAAATTTCTTTTCACCCTCAGTATATTTCAATTAAATTCTATGTAATTGAGATTAATTGATATGCACTAGCAATGTAAAAAAATTTACAACATCATTGTATCATAACCATCCAAATGAATCACTTTAATAAAAATAAAAAAAAAAATATTTTTAACAAATCAATGGTTGTGATGCACTGTCAGTGTAAAGCTTCTTTACACCGTCAATGTATTTCAATTAAATTCTCCGTGATTGAGATTAATTAGTATGCACTGTCATTGTAAAAAATATTACACCATTATCATATCCTAACCATCCAATTGATTTTGGCGAGTGTAATTTTAATATAAATGTTCACAACATGGAAATAAAGTTCCACTTGACTATAATACGAGATATGATCCTCTCCATTTTCTCTCTCCATTTTTCTTCTCCATTACTATAGTTGGGAGACATATATACTGCATAAAAAATAAAGGTACCTATTAAGTGTCTCATTATTACATTAATATTTCTAGAAATGAAGAAGATTTTGACTCACTATAATACATAAAATTAGTTTTGGGTGTTTGTAAGCAACACATGATTAGAATTTTTTCTTAGATATTCCTATTGATGGGCTAGGCTAAAATATGTCCCTGGTAGAGTATTACACTATCCTTAGATGTCATATTATGATTCTCTTATTTGTCTTATTAACGAAGTTTGTCCTATTTGTTGTAAGTTGTGTCATGATATCTTTGAGGAATACAATATTCATTGTAGAGAACTTTTAAGTTTCAAATCTCGTATTAATTTGTTAGGGATGACCTTTTTATATATTTCGACAGACATGAGTATTTGTGAAGAAAGAGATGTTTAAGAATTTTTTGACCGAACCACATAATGAAAGATGGAAACAATGACCAACCCAAGTTCTAGTCTATGATGGGTAGGAGAGAAACATGTGTGGACTTAATTGGAGTTTCTCTACTCGTTGGACTAAAGAATGCATGATCTGAACTTGGAGAAATAACTCTCAAAGTCGCTTCAAGTAAAGCAGTCAAACATGAGAAAATGTGTCTTGACGATTAGACATTTTTGACTTTCTTGCACTTGAAATAGACGATTATTTACAAATAATATAAAGGGTTATGCATACATTATTTTTAAGAGATTTGGATGTTAGATATTGTATTGTTTTTCATTTTTGTGTAATACTTATTACTTTCATATGTAAGAACACATCATACTAAATTGATATTTAAGAATAATATATTTAAACAAATAGATATCATGTTTGATAAAGTTATAATTAAAACATGAAAATATCAAAACAATTTAAATTATTTGACTTCCACCTACATGTCAACTAACTCAATATTTCATTGAACAAATTTCATGAAATAAAATTAATATTAAACAAATTTTATATTCAATTAATTAGAATAAAATTATCATTAGTATCAATTTTACTTTTTTTTAGGCATTTGTCTATTTCTTTTTGTGGCTATAGAAGGCTTGATTTGTGACTGGATTAAAATAACTAAGTTGATTAATAAGTGAAATAGTTTCTTAAAAGCTCAACTTTCATGATTAGTAATGCATTGAAGGCAGTAATTAAAAATCGCAAATACTATGATTAGCCAACAAATCTAACCACAAAATGCTTTTAGCAAAGTGAAAAATAGAAAGTTAGACTAATATCTCACACTATATAAGACCATCAACCATCTCTTTCCTTCTCATCAAATCTCAAACCATCTTCTCATCTCAATACAATCCATCAAATTATCATTAACAATGGCTTTCTCAAAATCTTTCCTCATTGCTCTACTTGTTGTTGCAACAATGTCAAGCATGAACGCCGAGGCTCGCCGTCTTCTTCAAGTAACCGAACTACCACACGTAATGCCATCTTTACCAACTTTACCAAAACCATCTTTGCCAGACGTAATGCCAACATCATTGCATACAGGCCTAGGAAGTCTTCCACCATTGACTTCAGGAAGTCTTCCACCATTGCACACCTCCATTCCATCTCTTCCAAAGCACACCATGCCATTTCCCAGCTTTCCTTCCACTGAGCCAACCCTCGACGTTCCACCAGTGTCAGCTCCAGCTCCAGCTCCAGTTTCCAACCCTCCTCCCAAACCATCAACCTCTTCCTTTTTCGCTTCCTTCCCATTTTTCTCCAAAACTCCTTCAACCACTAGCCCATAAACAGTTCTTTTCAAGATGCATTATGTGATCAGATAAATATATGCAGTATAGTAGACATTGCCTATTTTTTTTGTCGAGAATGATGACAATTTATGAGGCTAGCTATAATGATAGTAGTATTTTTGTTGTAATAGTTTGTATGAATTACACCAAAGTGGAAGCCAAGCGGGCAAGTACCCCTACTCCATTTTGGATAGCAAATCCTATATAAAGGAATCTATGTATTTTTATATATATTATTGATAATAAATTACACATTTATATACTATTGTGATGACTCTTTTCTTTTTCTTTTTGTTTGATTTCTTAATATTGTTTTATTTAAATGTATTGTGTATTCTATGATGTATTTACAAGTTAATTTAAATGTTGTTTAATTTTTGACAATCAATTTGGAGATGAATCAAATATTCATCCTTCACCTATAGACTTAAGAATTGAAACGACTAATAAATATACTTCTTTATCCTTTGTTTCTCTTTATAAAATTGTTTTATAATCAGAATTTTTTAAGTCATATTTTGAAAATGAGTCACTAAACAAATTGTTGGCGTGTATGATTCTTATACGATTTTGTTTATTACTAATCAAATAAATATATTTAATATTTTTATATCTTTAATAAAAAATAAAAACACACACACACAAATATTTGCAACCAAAAAATTATTTAAAATTTAAATTTTTTCTAAAATTGTCTGCATAAAATTAGTTAGATAAATTTAATAAGTTGTTTAAAATTATAAAATAAAAATGAACATATTTATAATCTCCTAATTTGAGTTAAATATGAACTTAATAAAATTAGTCACCATTGATTCTTCAAAATTCTTTTTAAATTTCACAACTACAATTTTAATATATACATTAAAAATTATGGCTTCATTCTTTTTATTTTATTCAAATCACTCATTAAGATTTTTTTTAAAGCAAGATCATATTGATAGGAGAACCCAAATTCTCAAACTTGATACAAAAGGATTAAAGGCGAAAGGACAAGGAGAAAATTATACGCCAAATACATCTTACGATAAATAAAAAAGAGGGATTCTACTAAACTCGTAAAAATTGCAATTGGGTTGGATAATTTTCCCCACAAAAGTACATCTCCACACCAAAGCTCTCACATCCCAAACAATGTCGTAAATGTTCCACGAATCTCCCCCAAAGACGATCCCATTTCTCACTTTCCATATAATCCAACAAACCGCCAACCACACCACTCCATCATTTCCCTTTCTAAGCTTCGCTTCCTTGCTAAACTTAAACCATTTCATGAAGCTATCCTTAAAAGACACCGCATGGTAATTGCCAAAGCCGAGCCATTCGGCAATATCCTTACAAATTAAATCCACACAATAACATAGCAAAATAGAATGGAGCGGTGTTTCTTCCCTAGCACAGCAGAAAACACAAGAGGAAGTAGATATAGGAATTATACCTCTAACCGCTAACGTGTCACATGTCTGTAACTTGTTTAAAAAACACTTCCAACTAAAGCATTTGACCTTATTCGGAACATCCAACTTCCATACCAATTTAAAAATCAGTCCTTTAAAATGCCAACAGTCGTCCAATTTGAAGGCCAAAAGGACAATGAGTAACCATTTCCCACCGAAAACTTGCAAGCAAGGTTAAAGAAACCCCTTGGTTGAGAGTTCTCCAAAGACATTATGTTCGCCCACCACGTAGACGAAACATACGACCTCTTAGAATTTTTGTCCCCATGTGCTATACGAAGCTTCAAATCACCATATCTAGCTTTTAGAACTCGATACCACAAGCCCCGAATTAAAGTCCTCAATCCTCCTCACACCTAACCCCCCTTCTCGATCGGGAGACAAACCACATCCCACCTCACCCAATGAATACGTCTTTTTCCTTTCGTCCCTCCCCACAAAAATTCGCTTTGTATTTTATTGAGTTCCTTAACTATTTTCTTAGGAGCCTTGTAGAACGATAAGGTGAAAATAGCCAAGCTTCCAAGCACCGACTTTAAGAAAGTTAGTCTTTCCCCCAAAACTAAGAAACCTCCCTTTCCAACTAGCCAACCTTTTCTTGATTTTCCTCAATAAAGGATCCCAAGTTGAAATTCCCCCAAAACTAAGAATTTTGAATATTTCAATGCCAATTTATCCCAACAAATTTTTTCTGTTGTGTTCTACCCCATTAAAAAGGCACAATAACTATTTTTTATTGATTAATATATACTAAAACATTAGACAATTATTTTTATTTAAAATTATAACAAATGTGACAAATATATTTCATTAATAAATTATAAAATTATACAGGACAATACATTATCATTTATAAGCATAAAAATATGAAATAAATAAAAATATATTAGGCAAATACTAATCGCAAGTACTAATCACAAATATAAAAGACATGACAGATATTTGTCAAATATAAATATTAAGAAAATATGAAACACATTTTAATTTATACATATAAAAAGAATAAATATTTATTATTGATTAGTATAATCATTTTTTGAAAGATCTGTCATCAATAATTTTTAAGAAAAGGAACACACAATGATTTGTATTTAATAAATATATTAAAAAAACACATCGATAATATTTATCTTTAATAAATAAGTATATACAAGAAAAATAAATTCACTTTATTTTTTTTAAAAAAACTACATTTTAAAGTTCAAGTATTTAAAACTAAATAATGAGAGGAGAAACGTAAAAATAAAAAAAAAAGACTTGTAGGGAGTGGTAGGTGGTATTTTGGGTAATGATTGGCCAAATTTTGAGGTGGAGGAGTCCATGTGAGAGAAGGGGAAAATTGTGAAACAAATTGGGATGCTGACACGGGTCGTGTTAGGCAACATGGTTGGTCGTGTTAGCCCTAATTTTTACTATGGGCTAGGGTTTTTGGATGGGGGGGGAGCGTCCTAGCTGACACACTTGATACTGGCTGGCATGCCAACATCGGTTTTCACTCTGCGTGTCTACTTTCTTGGTTTTTTCCCTTTCTTTGGTACGTTTGGTTTGCACCTTGATCATTCCTCAAAATTTCCTTTCTTTAGGGTCTTTTTCATGAGTTTCTCCTTTATTTAACCCTACAAAAACAACAACAAAACACAAATTAGATTATAAAAACATGGGTTTCCTCCCACACAATGCTTTGTTTGACGCCGCTTGAGCTCGAGAATCCTGAGTGTATAATCACTTAAGGCAGTTCATCCTTATTTTCAGGGTTCCATGCCCACTTCCTAATAAACTTGTCATACTTACCTTTCCCTTTTTCTTTTTTCTTGTAGGGTGACAAGTATCTCTCAGACTTTTTTTATTCACGTACTTTTCCTCCTTTCTAATTCTCTTTTCTTTTCCAACCATTTCACCCTTTTCCTTCAGCTCATTCTTTTCCTCTAGTATTTTCTATTTATCTCTAGTCCTTGCTACTTCAACTAGATAACACAAGATCTCTATATAGGGGTTTTCCATCATGGTAGTCATTATAAAGTCTAATCTCTCAACCCCTACTTCCATACTTAAAGTCCCACTCTTAACATCAATGATGGTACATGCAGTACATAAGAACGACCTTCTCATAATGAAAGGCACACGAGGATCCTCCCTAATGCCAACGACAATGAAATCAGTGGGGTTATAGATATGTCCTACTTTAACACGAACATCTTCCTGTATCCCGACCAGAAACTTGATCGATTTGTCTGCAATTTGCAGTTCATGCTTGTAGGTATTATTATTATTCTTGCTTCTAATTTTCTGCACATAGATAGGGGCGTCATGCTGATGCTAGCCCCTAAATCACAAAGAACCTTACCTATTTAAATGGTGCCCAGCTGGAACGGGATTGAAAAACTTCTAGGTCTTTTTATTTCTGCGACATATTTTGAATAACTGTGTTGGTTGTGGCTATTGTTTTGCGCTCTTCTAACTTCCTCTTTTTCGAGAAGATTTCTTTCAAAACTTTCACATAGTTTGGCATTTGGGCCAAAATCTCAGTGCATGGAACATTAACATGAATTTTTTTATCACGTCCATAAACTGTGTGAATTGATTGAGACTCTATTTTGGCTTTGACAATCCTTAGAGAGAAATATATCTTGGGTTTGTAGAGAGGAAGAGCGTTATATGGTGCTTCCTTCTCAACCTTTTTAACTACCTTCTTTTTGGGAGGTGTTGGAATTTCCACTTTAACTTCCGCTTCCTTTTCATTCTCTTTTTCTTTTGACCATTTTCTCGACTGATTTTTTGAAACTCTCCACATGAACCCCACTTCTCGTAGAATTTTTTATTTGTTTCCCGCTTCTAGTGACAATAACTTTAACAAGACCTCTAGGATTTTGCTCAAATTTCCCCGAAAAAGATATTAGGGGTATAGATGTTGATGCTTGTTGTTGTGTGGTTTGAGAGATTTAAGTCTCTAGCATCTTGTTAAGGTGGTCAAAGACTTAAGTCTAGATGTCAGCTGTAACACCCCATATTTTCTAATTTTATTTAATCGGAAATTAAATTATTATTTAGAATTATTTGGTATTTTGTTGAATTATTGGAGAATTATGGATTAAGGGTCATTGGGCCGGATGGTGAGATTAGTAGTATGGGGGTGCTAAGTGAGTAAGCCCATTACTAATTATTTTATGTTTTCATAAAATAAAGGAAATAAGGAAAAAGAGTCAAAACGTGAAAAATGAGAAGTGGAAGAGAAGAGCTGAGGAACGTAAAGAGGAACCAAAGAGGAAGAAGACCAATCAAGAATCTTTGGCTAAGGTAAGGGGGGAGTCTTCCAATTACCATCTCTTATCGTGTTCTGAATGATAGGCATGATTAGGAATATTGTTTGGGTCAATTTGATTATATGCCAGAGTTAGGTTTTGATATAATTTCAATAGAAGTTGAATTGTTGATGAATACCTTTGTGAATTCTATATAGAACTGTATGTTAATTGATGTTTGTGTTGTGGGTACTGTATCGATTGTTGTGTTGTTGTGTTCTTCCATGAACACTGAATCTGAGTTATGGGTTTCCAAAAATTGTATAGAAAGTTAGGTTTTAATGTGTAAAACTGACATAGGATAATAGATTGATGAAATTGGATGAATACCATATGTTAATGTGTGAAAAGATGGTGTTTTAGACTTAAAATCGTGGCCTGTTATGAGTGAAAACGAGTGGAAAACGGACTGGTGCGGAATTGCATATTTTTGGAGGAATACTGGGGAAATGCGTATGAGAATTGGTAATACGCGTATGGGATGAGGCCATACGCGTATGGGTGTGTTCATACTCGTATGGAAATTCTCAGTGTAAATTTAGTTCTGTTGATTTGCGTATGGGATGTCTGATACGCGTATGGGTTTGGGTGATACACGTATGGGAGGTGCCATACGCGTATGGCTTCTGTGTGTAAAAATTTTGTTTTGTGATTTTCTTCGAAAGTTCAATGATGCGTAACTTTTGATTCGTAACTCCGTTTTTAGTGCCATTTCGAGCATGATGAACCTTATGAGATAACCTATGAGTTTAAATGATAAAATGAGGTGTAGCTTTCAATTAATTTAGAATTATGAATTTATTGCTTGATGAATGATGTATTGTACATATATATGATGAGATATGACAATACATGCTATGTTTTAAACATGATTCGTATGATGATCTTGTTTGACTGTGTAATGGAACTCATGAGATATTTCATGTGATGATATGAGTGTGATTTGAATACTTTGTTCGTTTGATGGATGATATATTGTTGATATATGTGATGAGATGTGACAATATAAGACGTGTTTGAAAACATGATTATGTGATGATAGTTGAGAATTGTACAATGATGATTGAATTGTTTTGGAAGATGTGAGTACATGTATATTCTTACTTTTGATGATGATGATTAGTGTAATACATGTATGTTCTGTAATGATGGTGATGATGAATGATTTGTGATGAATGATGTTAATGTATATATGAACATGCTTAATAATGATGATGATGATGATGATGAAATGAGTATAGATGATGCTACTCATAGAATAGTGATGATGAAAGTATGTTATATATATGTTTGCATGCATCCATAATCATTGATGAGGGCTGAATCCTAGATGATGAGAGGATTCAGTGAAGGGCAGAATTCCCATTGTGTGGAATTTGTGCTGGCAGGGCCGTATCTGGATGATGATAGATCGGTCGGTGGATGATTTCCACTAGTG